>NC_091821.1:197769608-198018132 GCF_038994185.2 Dermacentor albipictus | reverse complement strand
GCCATGCTCTTCTGCGGGAGAACGCCCCGTTCGTAAAAAGAAAACAACGAAGATTGGCCACGAGAACGTGCAACGCAGAAAAAAAAAAAATGACTTGTTGCGTTCGCTACCGGGCCCCATGTGTCAGCACTCGTGACTCGACAACAAGCGGCCGCAGCGGCGCGCGCAAGCTCACGCTTCACATAGTTTTGCGTCAATCGCAAGAGGGGCACCTCGCGGCTACATTCGGATATCGCTGGCGCGCAAGGAGGAAGCGCGGAAACATGCACGCTTGCAGTCCCGGAAGGACGCGCATGCGCGCAGGCGTCGGTCTCGACACCAGAGGTGCGCCGCTAGAAGTGGAGGAGGGCCGTTTCGCCACGCGGTCAGGTGTTCTGTGACGCATTCGTGCGCCGGCGTGCAAGTTATTGTGTGAGCGCGCCCTGCAATATCTTGTGGGCGAGTGTACATCGAGAGCATGTCCGTGATGGTCTTGTTCAAGTGCTCAGTAAGTCCGTTGGAATGCGGATGGTAAGCAGTCGTCTTTTGATGCCTAGTGCTGCTCAATTGAAAAAAAATCGTCTATGAGCTGTGCTGTGAACGCCGTACCTCTGTCTGTGATTACAGTGGACGGGACACCATGACGCAATACAATGTGGAACATGAAGAATTGCGCTACCTCAGAAGCTGTGGCTCATGGGAGCGCCTGTCTCTGCAGTCTCTGCAGAGCGGGTTAAATAGTGAGTAGCGACCATCACCCACTTCTTGTCGTCGGTTGACAGAGGAAAAGGCTCAAGAATGTCCAATCCGACTTGGTCGAATGGCTTATGAGGTGGTTCGATGGGTTGCGATAACCCGGCGGGCTTCATGGGCGGTGACTTTCGCCGCGGGCATTCGCGGCAGCATTTAACGTATGGTTAAACGATTGCCGAAAGCCCGGGCGAGTAATACATCTCATGTACTCTGGCAAGCGTTCGTGAGGAGCGTGAGTGGCCAGATGTGGCCTCGTCATGGTAAGCGAAAAAAATGTCGTCCCGCAAGTCTTTTGGAACCACCAGGAGGTAGGCTCGGTCATTCGAACGGGCGTTTTCCTTGTAAATCAGGTTGTCTCGTAGACAGAAGGATGTCAATACACGACATAGATGGCGTGGAATGGTTGTTGGCCGGCCCTGGTCGATGATGGGTCGAATTTCAGCGTCGTCACGCTGCCGTCTTATCAAGCCCGATGCAGTAATGGCGCCTAGGAAGCCGTCATCGCCCTCCGACTGTCGACTGACAGATTCGGAGGGTGCATGCGACAGTGTGTCACCGTCTTCGTGCTTGCGGCCAGACTTGTAAGCGATAGTGACATCAAACTCCTGCAGCCTCAAGCTCCACCTTGCCAGTCGTCGTGAAGGACCGTGTTTATTTGCCAACCAACATAGGGCATGGTGGTCTGTCACCAATTTGAAATGACGGCCGTGGAGATAAGCGCGAAACTTCATGATCGGCACACAACCGCGAGACACTCTTTTTCTGTGGCAGAGTAGTTCGCCTCGGCACGGGACAGCGAGCGGCTAGCATAAGCTATTACTTTTTCATTGCCGTCTTGACGTTCGACGAGCACTGTGCCAAGACCGATGTTACTGGCGTCAGTATGTACCTCGGTGTCAGCGACGGTCGTCAAAACGTGCCAGTACAGGTGCTGACTGCATGCGGTGTCGTAGTTCAGCGAAGGGCGCCTGTTGCTCATTCGTGCAGGCAAATGGCTTGTCATCCCTTCTAAGGCGAGTCAGGGGTTCCGCTATCTGCGAGAAGTTTTCAATGAAACAGCGATAATACGCACACAAGCCTAGGAAACGCCGCACGGCCTTGTCGGCCGGAGGAAGAAATTCCGTTACCGCGGCGAGCTTGTCGGGATCGGGTCGGACACCTCTGGCGCTTACGGCGTGTCCGAGAAACTTGAACTCTTCATAGCCAAAGTGGCACTTTTCTGGTTGAAGCGTGAGATTAGCCGATCGGATCGCTTCTAGCACATTCTGCAGGCGATTAAGATGTTGCTCAAATGTTTCAGAAAAGACTACTACGTCATCAAGATACACGAGACAAGTCTGCCACTTCAGTCCAGCAAGGACAGTATCCATCATTCGCTGGAACGTAGCTGGAGCTGAACACAAGCCGAATGGGAGCCCTCGAAATTCATAGATGCCGTCAGGAGTCGCAAAGGCTGTTTTCTCGCGGTCTCGTTCGTCTACCCCGCTCTGCCATAACCCGCTTTTCAAATCGAGGCACGAAAAATACTGCCTGCTGTTAACAGCGCAAAATTTGGACGAGAGACGAGGCAAGAAGACACCACAAGCGCTGTCTTTCAACCTGGTGTCTTCTTGTCTCGTCTCTCGTCTACATTTTGCGCTGTTAACAGCAGGATGGAAAACCAACAAGCCCAAGCTGCTATTCCAGAGAAAAATACTGGGCGCGCCGCAGTCTTTCTAACGAATTTTCGATAAGCGGCAGTGGGTACACGTCCTTTTTAGTCACGTCGTTGAGCTTCCGGTAGTCGACGCAGAAGCGTAGCGTTCCGTCTTTCTTTTTGAGAAGAATGACTGGAGACGACCACGAGCTCTTGGAAGGTTCGATAACGCCGTCGCCAAACATGTCTTTTACTTGCATACAAATCACTTCGCATTCTTTCGCGACACGCGGTAGGGATGCTCGCGTATCAGGCGTGCGTCGTCGCGTGTGATGATCCTGTGCCTTGCGATTGAAGTGTACCTTAGACGAACTTGCGAAACATGCCCTGAATTCAAGCAATAGCTTGCGCAGTGTTGCCTGGTTATCTTTCGATAGCTCTTAATTAATGTCGATGTTACCCAGTGACTTGTCAACCATCCTTCCTGCTTCAGAGGCGAAACATTCTGCCGCGTTCTCTATTCCGTCGGCAAACGTAATCGAGGTACTGCGGAAAAGGTGTCTATGCTTGTTACTGAAATTGGTGACAAGCAACTGAGAACGGCCATCACTAAGCTGTAGCACACTCCTAATCGCGGAAACACCATGCGTCAGTAGATGTGATAAGCTACTTCCTGCGAACACTTCGCCTTCGCGCATTCCACCGCACATAACTTCGACGAGGACACTAGCTCGTCGGTGGAAACCCGAATGGCGTCGTCACGTTGGTTGTCGTCGTACCCGTCGATTGCTCGGTCGGCTGAGAAGGTGACTACACCTCCCCTTAGGGTCAACAACGGCGCTGCATTCTTGCGGAAAGCCCTCGAGAACGACGTCATGGGAGCGTTCGCGTAGGACGAGGCAGGTGGCCACAACGTCAATCCTCCAATCCGAACTCTAGTCGTGCAGGTTCCCAGCGGAGTAACGACGTGACCACCAGCCATTCGAATCTGCGAGCCATGCCAAGGGGTAATCACTTTCTTCAGAAATATCGCCATCTTCCCGCTTAAGATAGAAAAGTCCGCACCGGAGTCCACTAAAGCGCCAACCGCGTAACCGTCACTCACCACCGGTATGTGAGCGAAAGCCGGTCATTCCGTTCAGCTGATGTTGACGTCAGATCGGTGCCCGTCCTTGTTCGCGTCGATCGGAGGTCTTCAGCGCGTCGACTGCCAGCGGTCTCGCCTCCGAAGGTCGCTGTAGTTAGTTTTCCCGGCGGGGGACTTGGCGATCGTGCGCTCGAATATCGCTGAGGCGGTGGTGAAAATCGCCTTGGCCACGGCGAGCGTGACTGGCGTCCTGTAGGCGGTGGCGCGCGCTGTTGAGCCAGATGATGTTCACTATCCTGGGGTCGTTCGCCATGGTCAGGGTGGCGGCGAGCAGACGGAAAAGCACCACAACCCGCGACGTGGGTTTAGGCAGTGGCGGTACAAACGATCTGCCTTACCGCAGTGGAAGCACAAAGGACGGCGGCCCGGTGTGCGCAAAAACATCCGACTTACGAGGGGTCATGCACGATCGTCGGTTTAATGCACTGGCTGCTCCCGCTGAAGCACAACAGGAGCGGCAGGTGGAAACGCTGGAGGCGTGCGTCATTCTGCAATGTATTGTACCGGTTGGGTTGGTAAAAGTGCAACCGGATGAGCGGCGTGAACAAACAACGGGGGTGTTGAAGCAGGGAGTCTCAAGGCTTCTGCATAGGTCGCACGGAGGTGCTCAATTGGTGCAGGCACAGTGTTAGCAAGCGGAGAGGTGGTCCGGAGCCCTTTGTGTACTTCGTCTTTTACACATTCGCAATGGAGCTCACCGTAGCTTGCCGTAAATCATCTGCATTTCTTCGCGCCTAACGGTGCGCATGAGTTCTCGGCGGTTGTCATTGTTGCTTCCGGTCCCTGTGAAAACATTGAAGTGGATGTTGCGTTCACTTGCCGCTCGTAGAAGTTTGATCGCTGCTGAAGCATCTTCTCCATACTTACAGCCTCAGATAAAAATTCGGCGATAGTCTTCGGAGGGCTCCGCACAATACTAGCGAAGAGTTGCCCCTTCGCTTCTCGCATCAGGTGACATAACTTCTTGTCCGCGGTCATTCCAAGGTCTGCTCGTCTGAAGAGGCGCGTCATGTCTTCGACGAACGCAGTGATACTTTCGGTGGGAAGTTGGACGCGGGCCTAGATCGCTAATTCTGCTCGTTCACGCCGATCAGCACTGGTGTAGCTGTCTAGTAGCTGACGGTGGAACTCAGGACACGACGTCAGTTGCTCCTCACGGTTTTGAAATCACGTACGCGTGCCGTCCTCCAGGCAAAAATAGACATTTCTAAGTTTAGTGGCGTCGTCCCAGCCACGCGCTCAAAGTCGGCCATCCAGCCTTCGACGTCTTCGAACGCGTAGCCATAGAACGCCTTTGGAATCCGTGGGTTCTGAAGTGTGTACCTGGTCGGGGGTCATCGCGCTGTTCATACCAGTTGAGGCCGTTGGAATCATTGTTTTGTCTTCTGGAGGCAGTCCCCCTGATTCTGCCGCTGGCCCGATGGACGTGAGTCTCGATTGGCACTGGGCTGGTGTTTCCGCTCCCAGGAGGGGTCTGCGGCATGAGTGACAAATACCCAGCACCTCCAACAGTTTGTCACGTGTCTTCAAAGACGACTGGCGAAGTTTAATGAGGACAGCTGGCTCCTGAATAAAAACGGTGGTGGGACCGGGCTATCGAGCGGGCGGGGTAGCACGCGCACTTCTTTCTTCTTGTCCTTCTTGCCTCTTCTCCTGCACTGTCCCTACTACTGCAGGTGGCAATATGGAGCAGCGCCGGACATGTACGTTAGAAGGAAAAGTACTGAAGTATTATGAGGGTTTCGCTGCATGTATTTTGGCTGTCTGATGTTAGACCTAAAGATAAAAATACTGGGATCTTATGACAATTAATGCTGAGATACATAGAATCATATGAAATATAAGCTCCGGCACTAGTGCCCGTCGTGGAACTGACCCCTAGACTGCAGGGCTACATTTAACCACGAAATGCTGGTTTGATAAATACCAGTAGTCGGAAAGTGTTTAGCGCTTGAATTTTTAGTATGTCGGCGCCGCTGTACAGTCTTGGGGGCGCTTTTTACCACGAGCACTGTGTTTCAGCTAATATTTAAAGCAACTGTACACTATTTTATTCCTTTTTTGGGCGAGCTTTCTTTAACGCCTAACCACTGTTCCAAAGTTATCGGTTAACTCAGGACGCGCATTCATGTGTTTCCAATAGTCAGTAGGTTGTCATGGATTCAATAGGGAAAGAGCGTTATCTAATCAGATTGCGCGCGTGAAGCGAATAGTGGTACATTCTCCATCACATATGAGCGCCTCAGTTTGGCTGCAATGTAGGAGGATTCCAATCTGATGAACCGATGCCTTGATGCGTAGATCAGATTCAGAGGAAACACTACTTTGCGCGCAGTCATCATTGTGCCTTGAGTGTTTTTTTTTTTCAACGCAAGCTCACCTTATGAGTTAGATTCGTGATTAACTCTTTTGGAACTGCCTCGTTATCCACATAACTACAATGTAACAGTATAGACGTGCTACATCTTTCTTTCTTTCTTTCTTTCTTTCTTTCTTTCTTTCTTTCTTTCTTTCTTTCTTTCTTTCTTTCTTTCTTTCTTTCTTTCTTTCTTTCTTTCTTTCTTTCTTTCTTTCTTTCTTTCTTTCTTTCTTGCTTTCTTTATTGTTTCCTCAGACACAGTCTAAGAAGGGGCCGAGGCTAAAGGCGACAGAGCACCTGACAAGGGCCCCGGCCCCCTTGCACAATACACACAAAGTACGTCAATAAAGTTCAGTCAGACAGACATCATAGGTTCAGACAGTGAGCAATATTAAAAAGGGGGACTAGTCACTGCTGGAATATAAAGTCAGCAAATAATTGGTACAAAATATTTACATACGCAACATAATGTCTACAACATTAATACAGAACACAGCAATTCAGTTACCAGTCAGCACGTTCAACAACATCATTCATAGCCATGGCACTCATCACAAAAACCAAGACACAGAAACCGAGCACAATTTCACAGCCGTGTATCAAAATTGCAGTAGCTGAGAGGAGCATGGCAAGGGAGAACAAAGCGCACTTTTTGAGGTGATTTACAGTAATGAAAACATAATGTCGCTGTTCACAAGAAACTTCCTACAGAAACTACAGAAACTTCCTATCTTCATTGAGTGAATATTGGAAAATGGACTAGGCTTTTCTTGCGCGTGCATTTACACATTTAACGCAACAATTTATTTTTCATAACTTACTTTTTATTTAGGAGGTTGTAAAAGAGAGCAACCTTATATTAACAGAAGATCTTAAGAATAAAGGCAATTTAAATGCTTATTAGTTAGCTTTGACCTCAAGTTAAGGAATTAAATTTCAATAATGATATCCTTAGGATAATTAAAAGCCTATCCGCTTGACAACGTTTCATCTGAGTTCCCCCTTTGCAAGCTAATGCCGACTTGAAAGTGGATCATATCGTGGGCCCTTGATATATGTCTAATCGTCAAACAAAGGATTATTCCGAATGTTTCATTTCAGGAAGGCGTGTTACCCTCCTGCCCTTCATTCCGGTTCGCAAACACGCATAAGACGAAAGTGATGCGTGAAGAGCATCGTTAGTCCCAACCCACGAGCAGCTGTAACTCACCTCGCCTATATGACTGTAATTCAGGCTTAGATATGACACGTATATTTCAAATCGACGCATCACGAACCCGAAAAGAGCTGCGCGCGAGCAGCCCAACTAGGTTTCTTTCACTTCGTACTTCGTCCTAGGAGAAATCAGGCAGGCCACCGCCCAAGAAAGCGCACACTCATAGAGAAAAGGACAGAGAGTGGAAGAAGTAAAGACAGGGAGATTAACCGTGGACGTTCCTGTTTGGATGCCTTACACATGGGGAAGGAAAAACAGCAGATGGGGGTCAACTTTATATAAAAGGATGTTCAGAGAATCGGCATCAAATCGATAAAATTCAGTTATAAACTTTTTAACTGGGTTTGTTCTAAGTTTAGCATCAGCCCTTGTGAATTGAGTTAATGTGAGAAGAGCGTAATTATGTGCATCTCTAGCCAGTTTGTCTGCTTCAGTGTTTCCTGCGGTACTGATATATCCATGAATCCATTGCAGCTTCGCTCTCTAGGGGCTGTGTTTTGTAAAGGTTCTTCAGATTCCATTAATTTATTCTGACCCGTCCCTCCGAGTGACCAATCCAGGAGATAATGGGAGCGCGGCTTCGTGCGCACCACTGGGAAGGGCAAAATAACGGACAGGAGTGAGTAAACAAATCGTTGCAACATATCGTTAATGCGGCTCCGGATCAATATTGGCTGCCTATGGTTCTTTACCGTGCATTAAAATATTAGTATAGAATTATATTATTTTTTATATTGCTTTGTATTAAACATTTTTATTACTTGTTTGTGAATTTCGCTCCATAATTATCCGACCGCCGCGGCTGGGGATCGTCCCCGCGGCTTGTTCCGTTCTTATGGTCGGGCAGCCTCCCCATCGGTGTGTGCTGGCCTTGCATCTCGATGCAATGCGACATTGCTGCACCGGTTTACTTGTGTTAACGCCTCTTTGGCAATACGTAGTTACAGGGAAAATTTTCCTTACTCTAATAAGCGCAATAGTTAGCGGCGTCTGTAGCGCTAATCAGCTGGCTCGACTCAGCTTCGAAGGTGGAGTCAGGGACACACTGCGTAACCAGTTGTTAGAGGAACAGAGGCAGTGACATGGGCAATCTCTTATTAAGTCAGCATGGCTAAGTGATGTTACTGCGCAGTCGTAAATGTAGTGAAGTCGTGACTGGAACGAAACGTACACGAGTAGAAGTTTGCTCGTGTGCGTGAAGTCACAGACTGCAGGGTGATCAGTGGCTGCTGCGGCTGCTCCTGCTGTGCACCATATGCGCCAAGTGAGCTTGATGATAACGGTGAGACAGCAGTGAAGCAGCACGAAAACTTCGGTGTCACCAATATCAGCGTCACAGTTGGCGGTAACCTGCGCGCCCCTTTTTCTTACTGTTATATAAAACGCAACAAAACGAAGACACACAGCGAAACACCCGCCGCTCTTGCCTAGTGGCTATTAGCGGCGAGAATTAGGAGTGGCGCCCTCTCGCGAGTGACGTCACGGCCAGGACGCCGCTCGCTCCGGCTCGCTCGGCTGCCGCGCGCGCTCGTTCCCTTCGTGTATGCTTGGGGTATGGGTGGTTCGAGTGGTACGTATTGAAGAATACGTCGGCTTCTTTCAGCTGCCATACCTTAACCAAAGTTTATTCTTCAAAAGCGTGTGAGTCGAGAAACTTTGCGGCTTGGATATCGCAAACTAAGTAGCGTTAAATGGGTCTACTAGGTTTTGCAATGCATATATGCGCCGTGTCTATCGGTAAAGTTTGACTAAAAAAAGAATATCTGAAAATTCAATGCGCGAAGTTGCGTATGATGCTTCGCTAAACACTTAACATTCCTTTAGTATTTAGCTATCAGAGGCATTGCATTTTACGTGGAAGAAAAATTTGGTAATTGGCGTCAGCATGTTATCCGATGTTAGAAAGACACTGCCCAGCGAAGCTGTCATCATGATTCCTATTACTCTGGTGTGTTGTTCTATTCAAATATGGCCATTCATTAATGCGTAAAAAAATAGTTAGGCGTGCATTTCTTATGAAAAAGTTTGCTGCTACTTTCATCCCCCTCTGAAACAGGCCTCCAAAAAACGAATTGCTCATGGCTGCTAACATGACGGCGCGTCATGTAGAGTATTTACATAGTTAATTCACAAACACCATAGTAGCAATCACCTGAGAGAAAGGTTTCGTTGTTAAGATCGAGAGCCACTCAATTGAAAGTCATGAAATGTTTCATAGTGGCCCTCAGTAGCCTTTATCGACAACATGGCACACCCCTGATCACGTAACGGTAGCAATCGACTGTCCGTATGGCGAGGCACGCTATGTTCGCGAAACCCATCAGTTCACTACAACTTCGAATTAAAACCATAAAGCATTTTTTTACAGCGCCAACTGGAATGGCTAAAGTATTCTCGAGCTACAACACCGCAGCTTAGATTGCCTGTATACAAAAGGGAAATTCAAGCACCTTCTGTCTCACCATGTCTCGATCCAGCGTTATTTAATTATACAAACGGATAACTATTCGCTTCGTCGGTACATAAAAGAGAACCTTGCAGGCTGAATTAAGTTTGCTCCAATCCAATCGCAAACATTCATAAAGAAAGCACCACAAGCCTTGCCTATACTTTCACTTGATTTCTGACCCTCCACCGGGGGAATTTCGATATCTTCAATATGTCCCATACTACTAATCATTGACGCTTCGACTTCTTTCTGGCTGCAGCTATGCGGTCCACAGGCATACTTCACTAAAAAAATTGGGCCGAGCAGCCTGTGTCAGTTCGCCAAACAGATTCGTCATGTATATTCCTAAAGCAGCAAGCACCAGTAAATTTCTCAAGTGAGTTTGATTTGATTTGATTGATTAATTTACATTTACACACACACATGTACAGAGGAGTGGTAAATGGAGGTGGAACAGGGAAAAAAGCCGCACAGACGCGGCTTGAGGTAACCTCACCCCCTAAGGTACAATATGGCGGTATGGGGTAACACATCAAACGCTATATAAATTACATTTATATAGTGGCCATAAAACATTGCCTTTATACAATATATGAAAGAACAGTGAAATATTTCCACAATAACAACGCAAAACACACTGCGGCATTGAAATAAATAAATGATATACACTTGGTAACATAGACAAAAAAAGAGGAACATAACATACATTATTAATCATTAACAAACGCGCTCTAAAGAGGTGAGTTGAACGTGTAGCACGGAAAAGGGAATATATATTGGTACATTCCTATTTGTACTCTGTAAATAGCTGTAAGCCTTCATTAACTTTACTTCAAATTTCCGCCGCTTAAACAAAATAAACACGCGAAGAACCGCCTAATGTTGACAAGCAGTTAAAGAAACAAGTGAGGCGTGTAGAATCTAAGCTCCAGTATTAGTTAAGTCCCCGTGCTACTGCCGAGCGTTTCTGTGAGGAAATGCAAAAATTCGATATTATACCATGAACTACTCGTCGTGAGCAAACCTATTTTAGCGGAATAAAATCAACGTAACTGCTGCAGAAGTCATATATAGCCAGCTTTGTGACATACTTGTTGCACCGCGGCAGGTATGGTATCATAACTGGATTCCTATAGGCTATGCTTTTGCGATTGTCTATCCGCGTATGAAAAACCCGCAATTGGCTCTTTTGCGCTTCTTCGGCTGGCACTGTAGCGTTGCCTTCGAGAGCTGCATTGTTGTCTAAGAAATCAGCTCTTTGAATAAACGTTCGCAAAGGAAGACGTCGTAAAAATATATTTGAGACGACCACCATAAGTATACAACCAGAGAGAACGAGGGCGAACAAACGAAGTCACAGCAGAAAGCGCCCGGACACCGCCCGAACTGTAGCAGACGACAGGCGCGAGTCCGTGCCCTGACGTCACGCGAGCGGCGCTCGCAGCGCCGCTCGCGTTCGTTCTCGGGTCTAATAGCGATGCGCTGCTGAGCTCCAGGCGGCGGGTTCGATCCCGGCTGCGGCGGCTGCGTCTCGATGGGGGCGAAGTGCAAAAGTGCTCATGCACTTAGAGGTAAGTGCACGAACTTCATGATGAGGTCGGTGTGTTGACACGTAAAGTCCCAGAATTAAAAGCATTTAATCGCAGAGCGAAAACACCACCTAGGTCGCCGAGCGCGGACTCAGCGTCGAAATTAAAGGCACTGACATCTCTGAAGAGGCCTGTCTCCAAAACTTGACAAGACGCTTGTTTGTATTTAATGAACGTGTTTTTGTACGATTGCGCGCGTGTTTTGTGTATGTGCCCCAGTGTGCAAAATTAGGCGACTCCCGTCTCAGTTTTATTGCGATAGTAACTATATGGATACTCCAGGCGTAAGCGTGCAAGGCCGAGCCGAGAAGGATGGTGGCTTGGTGAGCGCCGTCTTCCCGCTCTCACAATGTTGTAGGTCACGTGATCGAACGTGCGCTATGGGAGTAGAGCGCGTCTCCTCCTCTAACCCGGCCATAGCTGTGCATGGCTGTCCGCGCGGCTGAGCGCATACGCAGCCTGGGCGCCGTATGTTGGAGGTCACATCCGGCGTATGCCAGTACTAAGGCCCAAACAATGAAACGCTCCTTTCCTTCGACCGCTTCCTATCCTTATGAGTGGTTTCCTTACAGCGAGGGACTGATGGAGCAAGCAAGTGTACTCTGAAAGCTCTGTTCGCCCGTCCTCACGTAAGGAACGGTTGCCGCACGGCTGTGTTCGAGAGGATGTCCTAGAAGCATTACGCGAACACCATTATTCAATAAAAGTATGGTGTATCGTCGCACAATTTTTAAATTGAAGTGCAAATATACAGACGCGTGGACGCTGTCGTCTGGTTTTGCTTACTAAACGTAAAATAAGTACCAAATTATAGCGCAAAATTTGATGTGGCCCAGCAACGCTGGCACGCCGGCGTCCTGCAACGCCTAGGCATAGAGTTAGTTGAACAACTCTAGAGGAAAAGCTGGGCCGGAAAAGTGGGAACCTCTAGGGCGCTGCCCTGTTGCTACTGGTCAATGTGGCGAGCGCAATTACTATTGAAAGAGCTGAGAACAAGTACAGGTCACCTTATGCTTTGTCATCTAAAAACGCATACCTGATAGCTTTATGAAGGTGATACGTTAATATTATATTT
This sequence comes from Dermacentor albipictus, assembly GCF_038994185.2. NCBI lineage: Eukaryota > Metazoa > Arthropoda > Arachnida > Ixodida > Ixodidae > Dermacentor > Dermacentor albipictus. The sequence continues at coordinate 198,005,929 of NC_091821.1, read as the reverse complement.
GCAGAAAGCGATCGCTAAGTCCGTGACTTAAGTAAATCACGATGTACGCATTCATGCAATAAAGGATGACGCGAATTTCGGTTTCGAATCTGTTTTTTGGATGCGTACTGGTTTCGTGCAGTTTAAGTTTGACATGCGATCGCGCGTCGACATCGGACGCTATGGCACACTCGTGCCTTATGTGCCACCGAAGCCCCGCAGTGGTCTGGCATACACCTTCACAGGTAAGTAAACGAATGTATTTCCTTGTTGAGAATATCACGCGAGTAGGCAGCTCTCGTGGTGCATCACAATCGTTTGAGAAGCGTCACAGTAGAGCATTTTTCTGCATGCGGAGCGGTGTTTTTATTTGCAAGTTTCCCTTCAGTAGGAAATTGCTGGACAGGTGGACCAGCGCACCGGAATTGTACTGGCGAAGCCACAAGCAACTCAAAGAATCTGTTTAATTGTTGCACTTTGAACAATCATGCTTCTACAAAGGCCACAGCAGAAAAACAGCCTGATGCCGAGTATTTCTGAGCCACGAAGTAATCAAGAGGCGAGTGCCTAATGCGGACGAAATCAAGTGCATCGAGACTTAGAACGATAGAAAGCTGAGCTAGTTGGTAAGGATTCATTATGCAAAACAGAGGTGAGGCGTGCAGACAGGACACAAGAGTAGACAAGTGGGCGGCGCTCGTGTTGTTTGCTTGTAAATACTCTACTCTTGTGTCCTGTCTGCATGCCTCACCTCCGTTTTGCATAACGAGTGCATCAACCCACATATTAATAGCGTAGGCGTTTTATTAACTGTGCAATATTTTCAACACTTCCTTCCATGCCATTTCATGTGGAATATCTTTCCTGGTCACAAATTTGTGCAGCGAATCTATTTGCATGATCGACTCCGGGCCTGTGGGACCGTTCACTTGCACTTGATGCTGAGTCTTTTACATGTATCCATAAACTGCAGATATGCACATCAGATCCCTGCGAGCATTTTCAAAATTCAATTATTTTCGACAACAGGCACATACGCAATACTGACATAATCCCGAATACCACTAAGCAGCTGGGACACATTTTTGTTGACCATACTCGCAGGTAAAATAAGTACATCATGTGGACAGCTCCAGCTCATTTTCCTTAAGTCAGTGTGTACAAGGGTTATGCAAAAATAATTTTTTTCTCGCGCACCGATTATTTTGCTGCATAAGCAAGAGAACCCACCAGTGCGTTAGTGTAACATATCTTGTGCATCACACTAAGATGTGCTTTCATTTACCAAGTGAGATGAGTTACTTTAAGGTTAATTCAGTCATATCACACTGCAAGCTGCATTCATCAATCTTCAATTGAATTTTGCAAATGTTTTATGAAACATGTTTCCCTTTTATGCAGATATGCAATGGCAAGTGTTCATGTGTTCCAAAAGTAAAATTTAAGCTTTAAATTAAAGAAGACATTTCTAGTCAGAAACAAGCAAAAATGGTGACTGCAGAGTATCAGAAGCCCAAGGTACAGAAATTATGAGAAGTGTCGATTGATTTTAAGGAGAGAGTCGTATTTGAATATGCAAGACTCTTTAGTGTAGGTCAAGCAAGTCAATATAGGTAGAATACTCTGCAAAATTATGCGATTGAGGGGATGTCAAACAATGGGTCAGGAAATGCATTGTTTTTCTGCAAAACAAAAGCTGATTTCCATTACATAAGTCACTTTAGCATCATGATAAATTCAGAAATAAACCAAAAAACAAGACGCGCAAAAAAAAAATTTAATGATGCTCTCTCCACACTGGGATAAATAAAAACAAACACATCACATCTAATGTGGACATATCAGATGCCTTGTGAATCACTTAAGGAACAATTCAGTTTCGAGCTATGGCACTTGCCGCATAGATGTGGGGGGGCCTTGCACCAATAGTGATAGTTACCACTGCATTTAGAAATTGAAAGCATTCGTGCAGACAAGGATGATTCTTTATATTTCTGGCTACCGCTTAAAATGCCTCCACCAAGTGTTACAATGCTGCACGCAGCCATACTAAGGATCTCGCAGCAACACCTGCAGGTAAAAAGCAGAAGCAGTCAAAGAGCTGGTGTGTTCTGGACACTATGTTTGAAAACTTTTAGGCAAGAAAAGTGCAAGAAGCAGACATAACAACTGCATTTATTTCCATAATTCCCCATTTGAATGGCCTTTTCTTTTTGCTTAGACAATGCCTACGCCTAGCCACAGCAGCTCCCTCATACAGACTCCGCAAGCCAAGAGGCCGTGGAGGGAAATGCAGGTAAGAGGCAATAAGCAATAGCGCTGGTATCGACATTCATCTCATTTCTTTTTATTTCGTTTAGGCAGCCAGCACACCTCGAACAGCCACCTTGACTGCGGGTGTGTCACCCTAGTCGCCAAGGAAACATTTGAGGGAAAGTGACAGGCAATGTGAACAGCCACTTCTCCATGTAAACAATACTCTTTCTCTCGGATGACTCCTACGCCTCGCCACGCCAGCACACTTGTGCACAAAGATGCCGCAGAGGCACGTGCAGGTCAGAGGCAAGAAGCAGTGGCACTGGTGTCGACATTTACCCAATTTCTTTTTCTTACACTGAGGCAGCCAGCACACCTCGAACAGCCACCTTGACTGTGGGTGTGTCAGTAGATTCCTGTTGTACATATGCTTATAATAAACTTCAGTAAACTTGAACTTCATAATAAACTTTAAGGCAAATGGGACATTGATGCATTGTATTTTTGAACATTTATTGTACACATACAATATATATTATACTTTGCAGTGCTACAGAGCGTATTTTGAAGCTTCCCCCTATATTTTGCACCTTTAATTACGTATGTGTTGTGTGGCCCTCAATGCAGTTCATGTTGTAGCAGCTGCTTTGTCTGTGTGTCGCACATTGGCTTAAGCTCGTGACATCCACATGCTTCTCTCACATATAACAATTAAAGTTCTATGTAGTCCTCAGTGTTACAACAAAAAATGAAAGTAAACAATCGGATCATGGAATTGTGTTTATTACAGTGATTCTTATGACAGTTACTGACAAGTTGACAACTTGAACTGGTCAATCGGTCCATAGCCTCCTCTATTTTTGAAAAATAAAGGAGGCTATGATCCGTCATGGCAAGGAATTGTATGTATACATAAAAAAAGGGGGTATGTGTGTGTAGTAGGGGTATAGGATTAGGGCGGTATGAAAAAAATGTACCAACACCGTCCTCTAGACCCATTCCGTTAAGGTACCGTAACAAAGCGTATTATGCATAAAGTTCATACAACCAACTCTGATATTACTACAGACGCCAGGCGACGCGAGCTACATTTGTCATGATGCATTCGCGACTGCACCGGATGCCCTCCACATTATTCTCGTTAATCGTGCTCACTGCGCCGAGGCAAAAGAAAGATCATGGGCGCAGGTGCCTTTAAAGTATCTCGACCTTGCGAGGCACCGCTGCGCGTGCCAGGGGAGCTGTCCGTGCGAACACTCCCTGGCACACACCTGCCTCGGCGGCCCCAACCTACGTACCGTTCTGCTTCGAGCTTTGATCCCCCTACTGTTCCTCGGGTGCCCTGGAGTTCCTGCGCCGCCTGCTCTATTATCATCTCAGGTGCTCTCCTGAGACTTCCGTTTGTCGGTTACGTGTGCCCTACAGCTGGATCATTACTTAAAATAATAAAAAACCCGATCTGTCGTCGCAACGATAGATCGCGAAAGCGGCTTTTGCAACATACCGCGCCCGTGCGAAGAGAATTACGGAACGCCAACGAGGAATCTGACCACAGCTTCGAGCTCGTAACGTCGTCGAGTGACACTCCTGCAACAGGCGTGACCGCTGAAAACCGCATACCGCCGGAAACTTGAACAGGATCATCCCTCGGTCGCATAACTGCCAGCTGTACGGCCAACATGGACCACACCCACACCGTCCCGCAACATAGAATAAAGAACCAACTTATAAAGCCCAAACACACGGCTGCACGCACACATCACAACACTACAAGCGAGACGCCATGCTGCTACGCTGCTACTGTTGCCGGATTAAAACTGACTACTGTCACCAAGTTTAGCAAGCGTCTGAGGAGCTGGCAACCTCGGCGCGTAGCAACATGGCGGCGCTCTTGTGGTTCCCGATTTTAATGCATGGGCCCTATGGGTAGCTTGTCCTCTAGAGTCAGTATAGTAACTCTATGCGCCTAGGAACGCCACTCACGCCGAACGTGCGACTGAAACGAACATGCCTGGCAAGATGTACCGTGCTCGTGCTTCTCCGCAGGCGGGCAACAGTGCACATGCGCAAGCAAACGTCACGTGGTTCAGCAGTGATGTGAAGCGCTCGTTCAGGGCCAGGAGTGGCGTAAGGACGCATAAAGGTAGCTTCGGAGCTACCTTACGCTGAGGAAGCACCAAGGAAACCTTTACTGAGGGCCTCTCAGGAAGCTTTCAGAGTGACATAAGGTGGCCTCGCCGCAATGAAGGCTTCCTTACTGAGGTAAGGAAGATTTCATTCTTGGGGCCTAAGGGTGAACCGAGATGCCTGGTGGCTTTATGCGTGTTGTCTTCCCGCGCGCCTATTGTTGGAGGTAACTTAAGCTGAGTTTCCGAGGCGCGGCACAGCTTAAGTGGTGAAGCGAGCGGCAGCAAGAAGCGTGAGTGATGAAGAAATTACGGCCACTGACCAAGTCAAGGTGAAAAAACACACAGAGACGTTTCGGGACCCGTACGGGTTCCTTGATCACACTAAAAGCGGGCAAAAGCCGCAAGTCGTTTTTATGCCAAAATGTGACGTGCAGGAAGTCGCAAGAAAGTAAGCTTGACGCTCTTAGGCCGAAGGAACCCACGCAAACCAGGGAAGTCATCCTCAACTTATCCTCCTACAAGCCTACTGAATCTGAAGCCGCTCTTCTGCACCAGGGCTTGAACTTCAACACTGGCGTGTCACCCAACCCAGCTAGAGTAATCTGCGCCGTGGAACGCGCCGTCTCTCAACTTCCTTCCGAAGTAAGAGAAGAAGCTCGCACCCGCGCCATTGGTGTTCTTTCAAAGTGGCGGACGCGCAACCCTCAAGCCCGATTTTCACCTGCCGAAAAACAAGCCGTCAAGGGCCTCCGGAACAATGACTCCATTGCCGTCCTTCCGGCAGATAAGGGAAATGCCATCGTGTTGCTCGACAGAAGTGACTACAATGAGAAAATGAAGGATTTGCTATCAGACGAGGATACGTACGTCGCGATCCAGAAAGACCCCACGGTCAACCTGCAAACAAAACTGCAGAAGCTCTTCTCCAAGGTTTTTAAATTTGTTCCACCGCAGCAAAAGCATCTCTACCATCGCCTCTTGTGTACTAACGGGTCCGCACCTGCAATATACGGACTACCAAAAGTTCACAAGCCAGGTGTTCCACTACGGCCTATTGTAGACTTTACAAGGTCACCGCTGCACCGGTTATCAGGTTACCTACACCAAGTGCTGGGCCCGCTCACCGGCAAGACAGCGACGCACATTTCAAATTCTTCAGCCTTCGTGGAGAAAGTGCGCGACGTCTCCCTGGATGAAGACGACATTATGGTGTCATTTGACGTGAAGTCGCTCTTCACTTCAGTGCCTGTTGACCTGGCCGTAGCTACGTGCAGAGATGTCCTGCTGGCGGATGACACGCTCGCTGAGCGCACCCCTTTGGAAGTAGAAGACATTTGCGAGCTTTTAGACTTCTGTTTGAGCAACACCTACTTCACTTACAACAAACAGTTTTACAGGCAGATCAACGGAACTGCTATGGGTGCTTCCATTTCCGTTACTACCGCTAACTTGGTCATGGAAGTCATTGAACAGAAGGCCCTCACTGACTTCGCTCCCGCGCCGAAGGTTTTCGTCCGCTACGTAGACGACTGTTTTTGCATTGTGCTTGCATACAGACGACTGTTTGCATTGTGTGAAGCCGGATGCTTCACGCCTCCTACGTCTTCTCAACTCGGCAGACGCAGCCATACAATTTACCACAGAATACGAGTGCGACAACAGCCTTCCCTTCCTTGACGTCCTCGTGCGGCGAAGTGGAACGAGGCTCTCATTTGCCGTGCACAGGAAGGCGACTCATACCGGCCAGTACTTAAACTTCAATTCATGCCACCCGGCTTGCCATAAGCAATCCGTTGTCTCATCTCTCGTGACGCGGGCCACACGCATCTGCTCAAGTGACCATGAAATGCAGAACGAACTGAAGAAAATTCGTCACGAATTATCCAGGAACGGGTACCCCAAGAAGTTTATTGACAAAATGGAAGCCCAGGTCCTCCATCCAAAGCCGTCTCAAGGCAAGTCGCTCATGAAACGCGCTGGCGTCCCATATGTTCCTGGCGTCAGCGAAGCTCTTAGCCGCGTATTCTCAAGATACGATCTCAGAATAGCCCACATGCCATCCAACAAGCTGAGAAATCAGCTTGTTAACGTGAAGGATCAGCTTGAAAGCAAGAATTATCCCGGTGTCATATACAAGATACCATGCGCAGACTGCAGTTGCAGCTACATCGGTGAAACGGGCAAGTTCACGAGAAGATTAAAAGAGCACCAAAGGGACGTCTCCAACAAGAAAAAAGTATCAAACGCCCTTGCTGAACACGCCAATAATCGCAGTCACCGCATCGATTGGGAAAACGCTGCTGTAATAGCTGAGGAAAAGAATTCGATGACGCGACTCTTGTTAGAATCTTTATTTATTCAAACTACTGACAACAATATCAACAGGACTGATGGAAATCTTCCTGCTAACTACACCCGTTCCCTACATCACATTTTGGCATAAAAACGACTTGCGGCTTTTGCCCGCTTTTAGTGTGATCAAGGAACCCGTACGGGTCCCGAAACGTCTCTGTGTGTTTTTTCACCTTGACTTGGTCAGTGGCCGTAATTTCTTCATCATCATGTTACCTGACCAGACGAACTTTCGTCGAACTCTTGACTATAAGAAGCGTGAGTATATAATGATCATCATCGTCAGCCTATTTTTATGTCCACGACAGGACGAAGGCCTCTCCCAGCGATCCCCAAGTACTCCTGTCTTTTGCTAGCTGATTCTAACTTGCACCTACAAATTTCCTGATTTCATCACCCCACCTAATTTTCTGCCATCCTCGACTGCACTTCGCTTCCCTTGGTAACCATTCTTTAACTCTAATGGTCCACCGCTTACCTGCACTATGTATTACATGGCCTGCCCAGCTCCATTTTTTTCGGTTAATGTCAACTAGAATACCAGATATCCTCTTTGCTCTCTCCCTGTCTCTTAACATTACGCCTAATATTTTACAGCGAAAGCTCTATGTGACTAGCCTTCCATAGTTTTTTCGGCGTCCGTCAACAGAAAAAATCATCATGTGGGCCGATGCTGGTGATAGCGCAGAATGGGTCCAAGCTCAAAGGCACATACCCCTGTGCGCTCGCCGGGTGGAGTCGCGCGTTGTAGATGTTGCTATATAGGTAAAGAACGACATACAAACGGAAGAAGGAATCGTGATCTCGACGGTGTACATCTCCCGCTACTTCCCAGTCAGAAATCAAGAAGTTTATGACCACGTATTTCCAGTGGGTTAGAAAGGATGATACCATAGCTGTGATCAGAAGCGGAGAACTCCGCTTAGGCAGCAACGCGTTCGCTCGTACTGGAACATCTTGAAACGGAATATGCACGTCATCTTCAAATTTTTACTGATGGCTCTGTGGACAAGGTCAGAGGATCTAGTGCAGCTGCTTTTCACATTCCCTCTTTGAACTTTGATTGGTCCGTTCGCTTCACTGCAGTCGTGTCCTCCACAACGGCCGAAAGCGTTGCCATTGAGGCAGCTCTCAAAAAGCTACGGTTTTGTACGCCTCAACCTGTGGTCATTCTTACAGATTCGAAATCCGCCGTTCAAAGGTTAGACCACGGATTCCCTACTGATGCCTTATCTCTCAGCTCCCTACGTTCGGTGCAAAATCTCAGTGTCAAAGGCTTCTCCATACGATTCCAATGGGTGCCATCACACATAGGTATCATAGGCAACGAGATGGCGGACAGCCTCGCCCATAGAGCGCTGTCTGGGAATCCTTCAAGAAAAGTGCCTCAAGAAGACGGGAGACTCTTCAGAGAAGCGGTGTCGTGCCACTTCAGTTCTTTGTGGAGCTCACCTCACAAGCCATGTGTGATCAAGGGTCTCCAAAGAAACCAAGCAACCTTACTGCTCCGCATTCGCACGGGCTCTGCTCGTACCCCTGTGTGGATGTTTAAGACTGGCCTGGCGTTATCACCATTATGTTCAACGTGTGGTGTGTGTGGTGACATAGAACATTACCTAATGTGCTGTACTGTGTATAACGCGGAAAGGAGGGAGTTATTCGGGTCCCTCAAGAACGCAGGTCTTAGTCACAATTCGCTTCAGGACATAGTTTTCCCGCGCGGGAACCGGTTGTGTAGGAAGGAGGTCTCTCGCCTTCTGTTAAATTACCTACAGGACACGGATTTGGCTTCCACGTGGTGAACTGAGGAGTGCACATTAGTAATTGGGAGGTCTGTGTCGGATTACGTGATTTAATTATTTTAAGTGTCGCTACGGTGGAGCAATTGCCGGCAGCAACTGCAAGGCTAATTCCACCAGTAGCCTACAACAACTCAACTCAACTCAACAACTCAGAAGCGGAGACGTCAAAGTGGACATTTCTAAGCCAGATAAAAAATGGTTCATGGAATACATGTTGGAAGAGTTTGGCGTGCAACGTTACTCTAACCCCATGATGCCTACCACGCATCACCGGACGTGCACTGATTTGATTCTAGCCAAGAGCCTCTCTAGGGTGGCAGTCGAACCACTGAGTGTATATCACAGTGATCATAAAGCAGAAGTGACTACCCTGACAAAATAAAAAGTCTCAGTCGAACATCAACCACTGTCTTTACTAAATCGTCCAGTCAAACACATCAACTCACATAATCAGACAAATCAAACAAATGATAACCATTCCACTTTGTGAAGGTGTAATGAAATCGAAAGCTGACGACAGTCAAAGCTCTCAAACAAAAAGCAAAGGGAATTCGCTACCATTCCATCTGCACAGAGTGAAATTGTTGCATTTTTCGTTCCATCGCTCTTCGTGCGGTCCTTAATTTGTTCTCGAGCTTCTTTCGTAACCTCCAAGTTTCTGCTCCATATGTTAGCACCGGTAGAATACAATGATTGTACACGTTTCTTTTCAACAGCAGTGGTAAGCTTCCAGTGAGGATTTGGTAATGCCGGCCGTATGAACTACAACTCATTTTTATTCTTCTGTAAGTTTTCTTCTCATGATCAGGGTCCCCCTGTGAGTAATTAACCTAGATAAACGTACTCCTCTGGAGGCTCTAGAGGCTGACTGACGATTATGAATTCTTGTTCCCTTGCTAGGCTATTGTACATTTCTTGTAGTCTGCATGTTAATCTTCAACCATACTCTTAAATTTTCTCGATTAACGTCCTCAGTCATTTGTTGCAGGTAATCCCCTGTGTTGCTGAGCAGGTCAATGTCATCTGCAAACCGAAGGTTGTTGAGACATTCGCCATCGATCCTCACTCCTAAGCCTTCCCAGCTAATAATGATAGGTCATCCATCTTACCTGGTGTATAACGCTAATTGTATGGCCACGCAATGATCTAGAGTGCCCCTTAAAGATCGGTTCTCTCTCTGTCACTCTTAACATTTCGTTAACATTCACTTGAATATTCCTGCGGGCATTCTTTTTTTCGCCGATGGGACATGCATTGCTGCAAGGGAGACAATCACTTGAGTGGTAAGCCGGAACGTAGAAGCAAACAAAGTTAGAGTTCCCGCGTTGTTTACGCTTTGTGCCATACCAGTGTGCGTTTGAGAAGGCGAGTTGGCCCTAGATAGGATGCAGAAAATTCGCGTGACGAACGGTGTTATCGAGAAGTCATCAGGGAACCTTTAATTGTTGCGCAATTTTGAGAACTTGGCTAAAAAAATAAAAAAAAGAAAGAAAAAGAAAAAAAAGAGAAAGAAAAAAGAAGAAACCCGTAAAGCAGCGTGCAAGCGGTATACATTCGATCTATTAGTGAAAGAGGGAGAAACAGCCAGACACTTTGCCATTATGAATTTTCGGATGAACTCCTTCAAAAGCAGCGCACTGAAGGAAGACGAAATGAAAGGCACATATGGCGTCAACGTTTTTGTGTCGACGCGCTGCTCGCTGTAAGGGAACAATTCGCATGTTTTTCACAGGCATAGTATACCAGCCAAATCTTTTCAGCATGCGCGCCTCGCGCTCTTTTCATACTTTTCAATTTCGCAAGGAACCGTGCGAAGGCGCTCCGATACTTCGAGCAGCGGCCGCGACAGCGCCGCTCAGTTCGGGATTAACTCCGAATTTAGGCCACCTGCGCGCCCGATTCGGGCGCCGAGCTTCTGCAGGCACGTACGTACGCCCGCCGGCTCAAGGCATCTTTCCCATCGGCCGCCCCTTTGCTCGATGTGAGCTCCGGTGCACCATTTCGAAAGTGTGCGAAGCACACGCTTTCACTTCGCCTTTCTTGCCGGAGTTAGGGGTGAGAATGTTGTAGTCGCACGTAGCGCCACACGTCGTATCCTAATCCTTGGGAAATCTTCAATCTATCTTTAGATTGCACATACATCGTTTACCAAAATATCTATATTCATCAATTGCAGTTGCTTTTATTTGCTTCTTTGATGATTTCTCTATATGTTTATCGACGTCAACAAAGACTACAGAAAATCACGGAAAGTGTGCACTAAAAAAGTACTACAAAGCACACCACCATACGTGATGCGCTTGTATACGCCCATTTTAGGTCTTTTCAGTTAACATATTTCACAAAATCACTGGCAATATTTTTTACCAATGCAATGAGCATGACGCTATCACTTATTACTCAGGAATATTAAACAAATAACACAGCAAGTACTTGACTTAATAATGTGATATACGAGCGTCTGCGAACCAATACCGATTATGATAGATGACAAATTTCTCGTGAGATATATGGGTAGCATGAATTACGCTGAGCGGCGCTGTTTTGCGCTGTAGTTTCACTACATTTGGCATAGCCCAGGCGTCGAAAGAGGTCATTGTAGCTGAGATGAACGGATTCTGAGGAGTAGTTTGAAATGAATCTTGATTCGTTCTTTCTCCGCGCTATAAGCTACACGTTTTCATGAACGGAGAAATAATTACTTGTCAGCTTGTTCCTCAATATGTCTGATATCAGCTTATGCCTAATGCACAGCACCGGCTTGCAAATTGCACGCGCTTAGTCACTCTAGAAACCTCTTATGAGCACAAAATTCACATGTCAGAGTTAGAAGAACTGTATCTTCTCGCGAACCTTTGGAAGGCATACGAGCGCCGCGTACGAAAGTGACTGACGTCAATGTTACTGCAATGGACCTGCTATAGGGCGTGCGAGATGCCGGTGGGCAAATTAGCGGCCGCATCAGTAAAGCTTTTATTACAGTGAGCGATGCTTGTCTTTTCTTTTTTTTTCTTTTTCTTCCATTCCTTTCTCGTGGGAGGGGGGGGGGGTGTTGCATAGGTACGCACAAGAAAACCATTCAACAAGCCTATACCTGTGAAGTGTCGCTACGCTATAAATGCCAGCGGAAATCCAACACGCAGCGGCAATGTCGGGGCTAGAAGCAGAGCATTTTCGGTCTGAGTGTCTGAGTGTCTGAGTGTCAGCTCTTGGGGAAGTGTGATTTTCATTAATAAATTTCGTTTTCCTGACTTAGCGTTTTCTTCTTTGCTTAACTCAGTTTATGCCGTACGCGAGTTTGTGGGTTCGTTGCAACACATTCGGTGTCTATTCACCGTCTCTGAGCGCACCTTAGTGCATGATAGACGTTTTTATATACTCGTTAGACCATAGGTTTGTTCCACGTGCATTTCATGCTTTTCCCTATGATCAGTACACAAAGAACAGACAAAATCGGTGCACATGATCGAGATACGTTCAATTGTCAGATTATGGAATACAAGAAAAAGAAAAGTAAGGTTTCCAACCCAACTTTGTCGCGTCACTCTAACAATTATGCCTTTGCGTGCTGTCTATCGCAAAAATGCATTGCAGAGATGTCGACGAAAAGATTGCACCATGGTTGCCGCGCGCGTTCAACTCGCGTTCGCGGTCTGTGACGGCAAACAGCTCCCGACATCGAAAAATATTAGAGTCGAATGCAGACCTGACATAGTGCTTAAGTGGACCTAGTGTGATCCGCTTAAAAACTTATCCTGAGCATTCATGTTTTAGTGCACGCCCTCAGCAAAATGATTCATAAATGCTTTCTTTCGCTAGTAAATGAATAGTTAATAGTAAGGTGAATGTTATATTACCATCCGCCGCAGTGGCTTAGCGGCTATGGTGCTGCGCTGCTAAGCACGAGCTTGCAAGGATTGTGCGCGTTTGTGTGTGTGTGTGTGTGTGTGTGTGTGTGTGTGCGTGTGTGTGTGGGGGGGGAAGGGGGGTCCTCCCTTCCTTTCCGTGCTAAGCACGAGGCCGTGGGAACAAATCCCGGCCGCGGCGGCCACATGTCAGTGGGGGTGAAATGCAAAAAAACATCCGTGGTACGGTGCATTGGGGGCACATTAAAGATCCCCTGGTGGGGGAATTTAGTCCGGAATCCCCCACTACGGCTTGCCTCATAATCAGATCGTGGTTTTGGTGGTGACAACATGGTGACACTATCAACATCACATGAAAATAGTTTGAGATATCGAATACGTAAGTTCTAACACTTGCAAAGACACAGAAGTACCCTGGAATTCAACATTATTTGCCACGGGCATACAAACAGCACAACAAACAGCGATCAGCGACGTAAACTAGGCCATGAGAGTAATCGAATCAAATTTCAACCCCATCCGCGCAATGCCAGACGGGATGTCGTTCAATAAAGCTTCCTCTCTCTCCCCGAATTTAGTTATGATATTGTTTCTGCGGATCTGTAAAGATACGCCTAATGCCTGGACTACATCAATGCAGAAGAGTGTGGTGCGAACGAGCGTTGGTGACAGTGGAGATGGAACGTGGGGCGTTGAGAGTTTCGCTGACTCGCAGAGTCTGTACATGCGATTCGGTAGAACTCACTGCCGAAAGACAAGGATCTCGTTTTAGGACCGGTACCCCTGTAAAGCTGCTTCAGGCGACGGAGTATTTTCCAGCCTACTAAGAGCTGGGATGCTATTCAGCAGGAATTAAGCTTAAACTTTGATCTTCTTAACTGCTTGTTTGCGTATTCAAGTGTGATATTATAGTGTACAGCTCGCACGAGCAATCGGATTTCGGCTACACTGTATGCCCTTGCTGCGGATGTCAGACGAGAACGGTCGTATAATGCGGTGCGACCAAAATACTACTTGCTATGCTCAACCGGATCCTGGTCACTAAAGATATAGCACAGCTTTTGCACGTAGGCTAGATAGACATGTTTAACGTAGGTAGAAAAGATGAGAGCGGTTAAGTGTTTTCTCTGCCCTGCTGGATCGATGTCCCATCACTTAGCAGCAAGTGATTACGTTTTTTTTTCCGTTTTCATTTTGTTTTCCTTATTTACTTTGCCTAGAAATTGCTTTGGCCTTCTTAGAAGCGTGAGTTCCTCCGTTGCCGTGACACATGAGAACACCAGCTTGCCGGTGTGAGTCGGGAGCGAGGAACTTGGTCCAGTGCAACCACACGGACGCGACCCACGTGCATGGGTCGACGTTCCGGCATGTTACGTAAGCGGAGGATCCCTTTCAACAAGATTATCGGAGGCAGCTACGTGTCGCGCTTAATCCTCTGTTCTTCAGCGCATCGAACAAGATACGCGCCGCTCTTAATTTAATGTAGGCTTATGAGTCAGCACTCCACATGCCTACCACGATATAAACCGTTCGCAATGTCAATATTGCCTGGGATTCAGGCAGGCCAAGCGGGATAATTTTCTGTGAATGCTTTTCTATGAGAACAAGAATACAATACTAATATTTACTATTGCAATTTGCCTACGCAGGACCATAAAAGCAATTAGGTGGACGTAACTGTAGTCCAATTACACGTGTCCAAAGGAAGACTGGCCTATTGCCTTCGTATCGCACGTGTTACTACGAACATTCTATTTACGTTTCAGGCATTGTGTTGCTTGTGGTGCGGTAAACTTTAAGGATTGATATTGCCGCAAGAATTGCGCGACATTATTTTATTCCATTTTGTGGCGAATCTAAATTTGATGGTCCAGGCAGCCGCAGGGTATGTAGCAGGTGACAGATATCAATTTCTTAGCTGGTGCAGCAATATATCTATAAAGTTCTCTGTCTGTCTGTCTGTGTTTGTGCAGCAATGGATACTTAACTGATTATAATGATGGCCATAAGTGGAATGAGCTAGTCGGTACTGGCTACCTTTCTGGTGGAGGCTGTAGCAGCCATGAGCTATGAATGGGCAGGAAAGAACGGCTACAATGCGGACGTCCCAAATCTTTCTTTGCTTCTCGATGCAGATGGTATCGATGTGCGTCATCGGCGAGCCACCACCGCAGCCTGATGCGTCATCAGACCTTTGGTGCCGCTCGCCCCAGCGCAATCCAGTGCTTCAGCCAGAACAATGCAGCCCGGCCACATACAAGGAAAACCCTTTGAACGTTACCTCACTTCCCATGGATTCATCATCGCCATCGTCCCTGACATAATCGGATCAGCTGTCTTTAAAGACCGGGCTCTCGTTCTTCTTCAGTGGGCAGGAAAGAGCGGCTACAATGCGGACGTCCCAAATCTTTCTTTGCTTCTCGATACAGGTCAGTCCTATAGCCCTGCTTTGCACTGTAAACGCTCCAGCAATACTAGCTTGCTGCTCTTTCCATACCCAAACACCATGTTTAGCATTGATCGTGACTGTGCGCATGTCATGAAACTTTTGCTTTTAGAGGATGATGTCGAAATTAATCCCGGGCCTCCGAAGGAGGACGCTAGCAAAACTTCTAATGAGCTTCTTTCTTTGATGAAGGCACTTAATGCTAAAATGGACAAAAATCATGCAGAGATGCTCTCAGAACTTTATACACTAAAGGAAATTCAGATTAATCTAGAAAAGCAAATGACGAATTTAAATGACAGGTTGACAGCTATTGAAGAAAAATTAGCAGCGTCTGAAAATTGTGCCGAGGTAGAAATTGCCCGAGCAGTAACTGAGGCTGTGGGTAGGGAAACGGCCTGCATTCACAGTGGTTTCGATGGATTTGAAGATCGGTCAAGGCGCGATAACTTGATATTTTATGGCTTTGCTGATGACCGGACAAAAACGTGGGCTGATCCTGAAAAAAAGAAGTGTGGGACATACTTTCTTCAGTGCTCAAAATGGAACTGTCGAATGACGCTATATCTCGTGCCCACAGACTGGCAAGGTTTTCGCCAAATAAATGCCGTCCGATAATAACTAAGTTCACCAGTTTTAAAGCAAAAAGCGGAATATTTTCCTCAATATCCCAGAAGAAAACGACAGGTTTCACTGTAAGTGAAGTTTCGGCATTTCTACCCGCACAGCACGCAAAAAACTAATCGAGTTTGGAAAAGCTAGCGGTGAACAATTTTCAGTACGATACAACAAACTGATAATCAAAAAGAAGGCTTATATGTACCACGCATCTACTAACAGTGCCTGTGAGATCGAGTACGGAATCGAGGCGGACGAATCATCCTTGCATCCTTCCCAAGCCGTCGTTCCATCTTTTGCGCATGACACACCTCCCGCATAGCTAAACTCGGACACACACCACCTTGCACCTGATATTAACCTACTTTTTTCTAACATTCGTAGTGTTGTAAATAAACGTGATGCCATGTCTTCCCTAATCGATGCATGCACTGCCGACATTGTCACTTTAACAGAGACCTCGCTATCGTCAAAAATATCCGACAAAAATATTTGAATGCCAACAATATTATTGTATCTATTGGTGTGGCCGTGGTATTAGATTAGGTGGCGGCGTGCTTATCGCAGTGGCTGACAGGCTCAATTCGTTTCGCATTCCTATTTCTTCCGGTTTAGAAGCAGTCTGCGTAGGAATTCGAATCAACCACCGTGATGTTATTTTTTGCACATGCTATAGGCCACCGAGCGCTTCCCCTACGTTTTGCGCTGAACTTCAAGACCTGCTTAATACCATTGTAACAAGGTTTCCACACTCGCCAATTTTATTACTGAGGGATTTCAATTACTCCAACATAAACTGGTCCTATCCTGTGCCAACTGTATCCGACTCATCCAGTGATAGCAGGGCATTTCTCGATTTGTGTTTTGATTTCCATCTTACTCAGCTGATTACTCAACCAACTCGAACTACAGCAACCAGTGCTAACATCCTCGACTTAGTTTTGTCTACCGCTCCCGATCTTATTAATTCTTTAAGTATTTTGCCAGGGCTTAGCGATCATTGTTTTATTCATTTCCAGCTTAAAGAAAACGTCAACCGTCCCAATAGCAAACAAAAATACATTCGAGACTACAGTAAAGCCGACTACGCAACAATGAACATACAACTTGAAGCTTTTGTAGAAGAATATATGCCGGAATTTTACACTCGGAGCGTGAGCAGAACTGGTCGCTTTTTGAAAATAAAGTTAATTAATTAGTACAAAAATACATACCCCAACGAGTTGTTCGGTGTAACCATCGATCAGCATGGTGTAAGGCATCTCTAAAACGTATCTTGAACAGGAAGAAGCGGCTGTTTCGCCAAGCTCAAAAACGAAACACAGCTGACAGCTGGCGTGAGTATCAGTAGGTTGCTTCACTGTTTAAAAATGCAGTCAAATAAGCTAAACGTGTTTGCTTTTACAATACACTTCCATCTCTCCTGACTGTTAATACTAAAAAATTTTGAAAAATTGTCAAGGGTTCCGAATGTAACACAATATCGTTAACTGACGTAGATAGTGCTATTGGTCCGCAAGAAGAATGTTGTTCTGTACTCAATGAAAGGTTTTCTAAATCATTTTTGAATAACGTTTTGCCCTGTACTTCTCTACCTGAAGTTGTTAAGATGAATTTTCCTCAGATGGAGCCCTTGTTGATTGATTGCGATGGTGTCGTGGACTTGATTCGTAAATTAAAAATTTCCTCATTGTCAGGAATAGACGACATTAAGTCCAAGTTTTAGAAAAATACCAAAGTGTACTCCTCCACAGTTTTGTGCAACACCTTTTCGCAGTCTATTCTGTCGTGCTCATTACCAAAGCATTTTAAAGTCGGCAAGGTGGTTCCATTATTTAAGTCTGGCGACGTGCATTCACCTTTAAATTACAGGCCGATTTCTCTAACAAGTGTGCCATACAAAATTCTAGAGCATATAATATATTCTAATTTCATTAACTTCCTAGAAACAAATTCATTCTTTTCATCTTGTCAGCATGGGTTCCGCAAATCTTATTTGCGAGACGCAAACAGAAGAAGATCCAGATCAACTCCCTGCAGTGTCTAAGATGGAAGACTTTTTGTGAGTCCTTTGATCCACATAAATCCCTATCACATATATGGAGAACGGTGCGCGGTCTTCGAACATCACCACGACAACGCCACCCCTTCATATGCCTGGCTCTCTGTCAAGGTCGCCGAGAGATCGACGTAGCGGAGGATTTTTGTTTGAAAGTTGCTGGTCTACCGTCCTCGTTCCTCGTACATGACCCCCTTGACGTGCCAATCTCGCGGTATTCTCGTATGGAGAATCTGTTTTCCATCGAGGAGTTGCAAGTGGCGTTGTCAGCGTGCAGACGTTCCTCGTCGCTTGGGCCTGACGGGGTGGCATACGAAGTTCTTGGCAACCTTGGTCAAACAGCCCGGCATGCTCTTCTAGAGGTGTACAACAATTCATGGCGTGAAGGAGTGGTCCCTGCTGCATGGAAGTCCAGCCGCCTTGTGCCTCTGCTCAAACCAAGTAAATCCCCCCTTGACGTGGCGTCTTATCGTCCCACTGCTTTGGCCATTTGTCTAAAAAAGGTGATGGAGAGGATGATGCTGACGCCTCTACAGTGGTATCTAGAACACTACAGGATATACCCCGACACTATGGCAGGTTTCCGACGCGGACGCTTTTCTGTAGACAACGTCATAGATCTTGTCACGTCTGTTTAGCACGCTAAAAGCCTCAGAAGTCTGTCAGCGGCGATCTTCCTGGAGCTTAAAGATGCTTATGACAACGTGTACGCATCGAGCCCTCCTGGACGCCTTGGGTGATGTCGGCTTAGGTGGCCTTGTTTTTCGATGGATATTCAGCTTCTTGAAGGACAGGTGATTCTTTGTGCAAACAGAGGATGGTGCGTCATCACACCACATCACCTACCGTGGCGTACCACAAGGCGGAGCCTTGAGCCCCACTTTAACCTTCTGCAATCCCTTCCGCAATCCGTCCATGTGTCGATCTATCCATACGATATATGCATTTGCTCATCAGGAGCGACGCGTCCACAGATGCGCGCCAGCCTCTAACAAGCGGCCACACTAACATCAAGTTATCTTAGAGCACGAGGTCTGGAGGTGCCCTCCGAGAAGTGCTCTATGCTCGCTTTCACGCGCAATGCAATGAGACCCTACGTTGTTAGAATTAATAGACATCCTATTGCCTACGAGAAGACGCACCACTTTTTAGGAGTGATAATAGATCGAGACCTCTCCTGGAGACCTCATGTCTGCTACCTAAAAAGGAAACTAGTCATGATAACACACGTGCTCAGATTTCTTGCAGGAAAGTCATGGGGTGCGTCTGTGAGTGCGATGCTCCAACTCTAGAACACCCTGTTCCTGGGTCTTCTACGCTACAACTTTCTCTACTGAGTGGGACCGGTAAGACCAATTTCCGAGCCCTCCAGTCTGTGTAAGATCAAGCTCTGCGAATTTGTCTTGGCCTTCCCAGGTGTGCATCCACGGCAGCAACTATAGCCATCGCGCATGACCACCCCATCAACACGTATCTTCAAGTCGAAACCTTAAGGATGCATATCAGGCACTTCGCCCGACTTCCATCGCATCATCTCGCCTCCCTTCCTGCCGCTCGACCTCGTTCAGCGTTTAGCAGAATTATTGCCGCCAACCACAGAAGTTCACCGTCAAACTTCACACCTGCAGCACGACCATCTCTACCGCTGTGGTTCCTGCATCCACTCCAGGCCCTTCTTGTTATTCCCGGCTTCAAAAAGAAAATGGAGATGTCATCTATAGCCCTCAAACAAACCGTCCTTTCATTCTTACATGAAAAACACAACGAACGCACTCACGTTTACACGGACGGTTCTGTCTCTAAAAGTTCAGCTGGAGCAGTGGTACTTCCCGCTCAATCTGTCACTATCAAATTCAAGACGTCTCACGTTACATCATCGACGGCTGCAGAACTCGCAGCTATCCGTGCTGCTCTGGAGTTTAGTGGTTCCAAGTCACCACATTCATGGTCCATCTTTTGTGATTCAAGGGCAGCTCTCCAGTGTCTGCTGTCCCCTTTCAACCA
Source organism: Dermacentor albipictus (assembly GCF_038994185.2). NCBI lineage: Eukaryota > Metazoa > Arthropoda > Arachnida > Ixodida > Ixodidae > Dermacentor > Dermacentor albipictus. The sequence continues at coordinate 197,986,418 of NC_091821.1, read as the reverse complement.
CGCACCTAATGTGCAATTAGTCGCAGACATCCGTCTACTACACCTTTGCGCAATCGACAAGGGACACAACATCATCTACCAGTGGATACCGGGTCACTGCGGGATTTCGGGAAATCACAGTGCGGGTGACGCTGCCCGGTCGGCCCACATGGTGCCCAGATTATATCCATACCGCTGTCAAGAACAGATGCAGCCACAAGTCTTCGCTCCCTCGCACGCGAGCTTACGCTAACTCTGTGGAACACCAGTGAATTCACGAACGCACGTCTTCCCAAATTGGATCCAAGTTTGCAACTCCGTCTTCCACCAGGGTTGCCACGAGCGGACGCAACACTTGTGTGCCACCTATGGGTCGGCGTGGCATTCACGAACTCCTATTCCTCCCGCATTGGAATGGCCGACAGCCCTGCTTGCTACACCTGCGGCTGCAAGGAGATGATCGCGCACCTCCTCTGTGACTGTCCACGTTACAATGTGCCAAGAAAAGTGCGCATGACCGCGCTCTAAAAAGTGGAAAATCCCCCCTTCACAGAAGAGAAAGTTCTAGGACACTGGTCCAGACGGCTTTCGGCACTCAAGGCTTTTAGGGCTTTGCTGAAGTTTTTAAGGGCCTGTGTACTGTTCGACCGCCTTTGACTATTGCACGTCGCATCGCGTTACTGCGAGAATTTTTCTTGTTTTTTTTCTCTTTCTTCTTTCTCCGTTTATTCCCATTAGCCCTTTCCCCAGCACATGGTAGCCAGCTGGTATTTACACTGGCTAACCTCCCTGTCTTTCATTCTCTTTTGTCTCTCTGTCTCTCCTTCCCTGCTGCCTCACGAAAACATGCGCATGCAAACAGAGTGAATGACGAATTTTTCTTCAACTGCGGGGCCTTTCTTTCGAAGAAACCGTATGGGTGTCCTTTGTAGCAATTGCTACGATTGGCTGGATGTCGCATTTTCCCTTAATAATTTACTTCTCTCCACCTTGCGGGTTTCCGCAGAACTATTACGTCATCGCCTATACAAAGTAGGTATTTTTCAACTTCAACGAGTTTCGGGACGTACAGAGTTAAATCTTGATAATACGGCGGGAAACAGTTGCAGGAACCCAAATAATAACTCGTATATCTGTATGTAACTGCGAAGAATATTTAGACTGCTCGTTGACCTCGCGCCTTGATTTAGAGAATACATTTAGATTGAATATTAGGGTCTTTATATTGGAAATCGATATTGGAAATGTCGGAACGTTTTTGTGAATACGAGTCTTGTTCCCGTGTTCACAAAAGAAAGTTTCGAATGCTAGAACTATTCGTAAGAGCCGATGCCAACTAATGGTGATACTGGAGATATTATTAGCGAAGGCGTCTGGTCAGTGAGAAAGAGCACATACGGACGAAAAGCGTTATGAATATGTGTCTTGATCCTTAGATTCAGTGCCGTACAAACTTTGTCGTGCTATTCATATAGCCGCTACATGTGTTACAATGAAGTTTGAACGCATCTGTTTCGTGAAAGGGGTGTAGAAGCAGGCTGCGGTTAGTGCTGTTTCCGCTTTGTTAAGGTGCGTCCTGACGTTTACGGCCCTACTTAAAGTAAAGAAAATTCCGTCACCGTGTCCGCAGAAGTGCGGTTAACTTGCCAACGAAATCCTCCTTTTTTTACGGCAACGTTGCGTGTCGATGCCTGACCATTGTGATAGTTCACATTCATTGAGTTTTAACAAGAATATGACATCAAAAATAAGGAATAATACGCTGATTAGATGGCATACGAGTTAAGGTAAGAAATAAAAACACGAAGAAGGACAGAAACAGTAGAAAATAAGTACATAAATAAAATACCGTAAACGGAAACAAAAAGATTGAGGCCTAGAACATCGCTGGACACAGCGGTGAAGTGTTTTTCTTTTGAACGCCAAAGAACAATGCTATGAGAAGGACGGGTGGGGCTCTGCATTTTCACTTGCTTTCGTGTTTCACGTTTCTTTGGCTCTCGAAGCGAGTGTATGCCCCTAGCGGCGCGTTGACGTTTGACATTTGCCGCTGCATTGGTCGTTACTTAGTGGCAGAGGGGCGCAGTGGTTGAGAGCAGGTTGCTGACCCAGGACTCCTCCTCTGATCCTGGCGGTTGTTCATCGTGCTGTCCGCTTCATTTTCGCTTTCTTCAAGAACGCCGCCGGAAATCCATGCTGGCCGGTCTTGCAAACTGTCCCTTCGAGCCGTTATAGGCTCTCCATTTTCACCCATCCCCTACCTTCTTGTCGACGCCACCTCTTGCGTCGTGTTTTGGATGCTTCCAGTTTCCTCGCTCCAGCTTGCGATATTTGTCATCGCACTGTCTCTCTGCATCACACGCGCTGCGATGCGCAGAGTCAGTTTTGTTTCCGCTGTCACTTTTTCGAGCGCATCACTGCAGGCAATGCTGACCCCAGGCAACGAATTTGAGAACAGAAAGGAATCTCCGGAAAAAAATATATATGCCCCCCCCTCCCCCAATATCCACAGCGCCCTCTACTACCGAATGTTTGCTCACGTTGGCTGCCTTATTTTTTTCTCCTCACGCTCATTGTCGTTTTGCCTTGTGCTTTGACTCGTTTAGAAACGTCGCCCTGAAGTATAGACAGTCTTTATGCTATCCTTCGACGATAAAATCGCAGCGTGTGCCCGGGAGTCCTTTCATCAGGTAGTGTGCTTGTTTTGTTCGGCTGTGCAGTTAATACAATTTAGTTTTCTCACCCTAACGTTCGTAAATAGCTAGAACGCAAGTAAATAAACACAACAGAAGGATGCCGCCGCGTTTTGGATGTGACCATCGCATTTGACAGCTCAAGCAATGTTGTAATGTCGCAAGTGCACGGGAATCGGCCTGTCTTATTCTTGTCTTGCGTAACCTGAGGCAGACGAAGACAAAGTGACTGCGAGCCAGAACGCCATTTTTCTAGCTCAACTATTGAAGTCGCCTTCCCAACTTCACTACAATATTTCAGGCAGAATCATTAGCGATTATAATAGCATTACGAAAACTCCCCCAAAATGATTCATTAGCTGTTATTGTGACCAACTCACTATCTCACAGCACTTACTGCATCTTTAAATTCAAGAATTCAACGAACATTTCGTTCGATGGTACCTTCCTGCTTACGGAAAGTTTGTTTGCTTTGGGTACCGGGGCATCGTGGGTTGCGCTTGAACGAAATGGCTGATTCGCTCGCGCGAGTATCCCTCAATGACGCTATCATATCGGTTTTGCCGACATCAGCTTATGTCACCGTGTCTAGGTACAGAAAATGCTCTGTGTCGCAAAACTCTGCAATATCCATGCAAACGCTGTCTTCTGAATTCCACCATCTTGGCTTCCCATGGAATAATAATTGGTGTCCATCAAGACAATTGGAGAGAGAGAGACAAAATGGAAGGAAAGACAGAGAGGTTAGCCAGAGTAAATACCGGCTGGCTACCCTGTGCTGGGGAGAGGGGTAAAGGGATTAAAAGGAGAAGGAAGAGAGAAAAAGAACAAGAAAAATTCACACAGTAACGCGATGTTACGCGCAACAATAGTCAAAGGCGTTCGCACAATTCACATGTCCTTAAAAACTTGAGCAAAGCCCTTAAGGCCTTGAGTGCCGAAACCAGTCTGGACCAGTGTCCTAGAACTTTCTTTTCTGTGAAGGGGCGATTGTCCAGTTTTTCGAGCACGGTCACGAGCACTTTTCTTTGCACACTGTAACGTGGACAGTCACAGAGGAGGTGCGCGATTGTCTCTTCGCAGCCGCAGGTGTCTCAAGCAGGGCTGTCGGCCATTCCAATGCGGAAGGAATAGAAGTTCGTGAATGCCACGCCGAGCCATAGGCGGCACAGAAGTGTTGCTTCCGCTCGAGGCAACCCTGGTGGAAGACGGAGTTGCAAACTTGGATCCAATCTGTGAAGACGTGTGTTCGTGAATTCACTGGTGTTCCACAGAGTTAGCGTAAGCTCGCGTGCCAGGGATCGAAGACTTGTGGCTGCATCTGTTCTTGACAGCGGTATGGGTACAATCTGGGCACCATCATGGGCCGACCATTGGAAGTTTCTTTTACAAAATTGAGATGCCGTATACCGCCTCTAAATTTTTACCTACACAGGTCTGGTCTCGCTATGTCCCTTCTATGTTCTTTTTGCACTGCACTTGAATTTATAAAACATTACTTTCTCTCGTGCTGCCGCTTAAGACAACTAAAACTCTTAGAAAGCCCTTTTAGCAAACTTGGGCTATCGCTCACCTCACCAATCATTCTTTCTTTTAGGGCGACTTCACTGAGATTCATCCACAGGGATGCTTTTCTTGCAGTTTACAATTATATTAAGAGAAAGAAAGATTACTTTGCTGATTTTTAATATCATCAATTATTTCTATTATTTCTTTATGTTCACTTATTTTATCAAAATTCTTAACAATATTTTCATTGCACTTCTAAATTACAGTTCTTTAGTCCCACGCTCCACTGTTCAAATCTAGTTTTGCTTTAATTCTAACCATACGGAAAACTGCCTGCTTCTTGGCCAGTCCCGCATAGTGAGTATGCGCCAGTGTTTGGGAAACGAAACCAAACAAAACTATTTTCGCCTGATTTCTGTGTATATCACGGGAGAGCCACGATGGGTTTTGGCACGGATGCAACTTGACGTTCCCACGCCTCTGCTGGGGATGGCGACTTCAGTGGTGGCTGCGTCTAGGAAGCGGACTGGCCTCCAGAGTGACACAGATCATGACGATACCAGTGTATACTCGCTCAGCAGTGAAGACTTCTCCGATGACGACTTTCAGCTTGTGAGGAGCCGCAAGGCGAAACGAAGAAACACCAGGGCGAACCTGTCTTGAAGCACGTCGACTATGGGACCAACTCCGAATACTTCAGTCAATACTATTCTATATTTATACCAGAACTCGCTACCGACAACCTGAGGCTACTCAACAGACAGTCTGTCTCGGTGCTCCTTGAAGCAGTGACGCCAAGTCAAGTCACGGATGTCAAAGTCAACAAATGAAAAAAATCTCTTGGCTATTGACGTTGTACACGAGACTGCGTTGCGAACTTTGAGCAAACTTACAAAACTTGGGGGAATAAAGGTCCACTCATATATTCCTCTGGACAGTGACACCACTACTGGTGTTATCTACGACGGGGATCTCTCCATCTCCAGCGCTGACTTGCCTATACTAGTGAAGCCAGCCGTCGATGGCTTTGCCATAACTCACGTGTCTCGACTCGGCGCATCCAGCTGTGTGAAGGTAATTTTGAAGGGCGAATCTCTTCCCTCACACGTCAAGGTGGGCCACTTTAGACACCCCGTACGAGAATTTATCCGAAGGCCACTCCAATGCCGCAATTGCATGAGGCTAGGGCATGTAAGCGCTGTATGCGAGAACACGAGAGTTTACTCGCGCTGCGCACAGTCCCACGCTGCAAATTCCTGCGTAGCCACGGTTCTCAAATGCCCCAATTGCATTGGGTCCCATGATTCTACCTCAAAGGACTGTCCCAAAATGAAGAAGGAAAGGGAGATATTGAAGCAGATGGCCTAGAGACCGTTCGTCTCGTCGCGAAGCTGTTGCGGCCCTTAGAAAGCGACGCTCCCGACGCCATCGGGCTTCAAAGAACGCAGATGCCTCCGTAAAGAGCGCGGTACATCCGACAGCTCCTCCTCCTCTGCCCCCTAGGCCTGGCGGAGTCGAGTCTAAAATCGTGTCGCACAACGCCAATGCTGAAGCTTACCAATACTGAAGATCCGGCGCTTCTACACGGCAAAACACCTCGATTCCGGCTGCCGTTCCGGCGCATCGGACGTCGGATCGGACACCGAATCGGACTGTGTGTCTCCCGCTTAAGATTTCTGGTTAAGTCACTGAAGCGAATTTTCGGCATTGAAGTCGCTGACGGTGAACTTGGCTAAAGCTTCTTAGCCATAAGTACTGATGTGGGGAATATAGTGACGTACAGGTCAGTTGCATTATAAATGGAGTACTTCAGGCACTACGCGTTTTTGTTACTACTTGTGGTGCCACCTCGAGGGCTTTAATGACAGCTTAACAGATACAGCTGCCTGTGCAGGTTATGCAGGCTTGCCATTTTCCTGCTTTTTATTAAAGTTTGCCAGCAGGCATAAATGACGGCATCTATGATCTGTTTCACTCCAGGCGCCATGTTTTACGCTACACGCAAGTGACTACACCGCACGTCATTTGGGACTGTTGCATGCGGCAGGACATGCTGCGTCGTCATGGTTTCATTACTGTGCTGCGCCAACCCAGCCCATCGAAGAATGGGCCATTCCGCAGCTATGTACCGTTGTGCGACTCCCATAAAAATGACTCCGTACTTTTCTTTTATCTTTGAGCAGTGAACCAATAAATTTTATGCATCTGCGGCTCTGACGAGAACAATTTTCGCCCTTTCCCGTGTCTAGGCCTCTTTAGGACTTACAGCAGCCCTATGGAGATGATATCAGAGAAATTATGCAACTAGGTACTAGAAATACATTTGCACTGAACGAAAGGACGAATTTTATTCCGCGCTAGCTGTTTCAGTAAAGAAGCGATGCTTTTGTAAGGCTAGGGAACCGAAGCTTCTCGCTCAAGGGCGGCCCTTGCTTCTTTGTTTACGTCATTGCGCTCGGTGTTGTTAATAGTTCGTCACCGTAAAACGGAAGAGCAGATTAGTCACCGCGTACTCCGTGTAGCTCGCATGATGGTGCGAGGCTTTTCTCTTGGTGCTACACCGACTAGTGCCGAATGTTGGGTATCCAACTTCGCCACTGCAAGAGCGCCCTCAACGACAGCCAACAGCAGATAAGACTTACATTTTGTTCTGGATGAATTCCAGAAGAACACGAGCTTTAAGAGACTTGGATAATACCAGCTAATGTTTGTCACGTTTAAGGTGCGTGACACACACTCATTGCCAATCACTGCATCACTTAGATTACCGCTTGCTGTACTAATAACCCACCCTGTGCTATTAGTATTCTCTGGGTAAGATGAAGAATCAATGTGCGTCGCGTCCAAAAGTTAGCGTGAGGAAGTGAGTAAGGAAAGAAAATGAATGTCCACAATATAGACGTTGGCAAAGCGACTTTTCCCAAAAAGAAAGACATTGGGCAGTTTATGCAATTTCACGACCATTTTTCTATTCGCTCACACTTTCTTAAAGCATCCAAGTTGCTTAATCGATGGTGGACGCACCCGATGTTAACTAAATCAAAGGATAGCAGAAGGAAGGAAAAGAACAAAATTTTAATTGGGTCTGGCTGCGTTCAGAAGTTTCAGACTACGACACATTTTTCCTAATTAAGATGTACGTAATGCCCATATATTGATTTCTCCTTTTATTCCCTTTACCCCTTTCCCCAGCACAGGGTAGCCAGCCGGTACTTACACGGGCTAACCTCCCTGTCTTTCCTCTCCTTTGTCTCCTCCTCCTCCCATATATTGATAATATGATAAAAAGCAGAATAATTAAGGATACGTAAAACATCCTTGAGAAAACTGCCATGACACGCCTGCGATCAGAACTTAACGTTCTTATGACGTTCTTAACGTTCTTAGCAATCTTTTATTGCTTTGTGTGACTTGAACGCTCCGATTACTAACTTTGTAGTGCTTTTGCAGTCAACGTTTTTAGGAAACACAAAGAACACATATTCTATGGGTCTGCATTTTAAAGCGGCTCCTTTGTTAGCGCTAGCTTTAACCGCTTGCACAAGAAAAACGAAAACACGGGGTGGGCCTAGTAGTGGGCGGGAAGAAATTCTGGCGCATGGTCTTTATTTTCACTCAAAGCAGGAAGAGCCCACATAAGCGAGGAAGCGGACGAAGAAGCAAATGGCCGAACAGAAACAAAATGTCCCGAACGACAGGAAAACGGTGAGGAGTCACGAAACGAAGGGGGGGAGGGTGATTTGTCAACCTCTATTCGTTTTCATGCGGGCTCGACCTGCAGCTGCGCAGTGCCCCACGTGACGCTGTTGTGCACGATGCGGAAGCACCAGCCGTGTCAGCAGCGAACGGTAGCTCGCGTTTTCCGAGACGATAGCCGCCGCTCTACTGCGGACGTAATCGAATGGGTGCGCGGATAAACGGTCGCCGGCGCCGTGCGCGAGAACTGCCGGATGCAATTCCGCACCGCGGCGCCTGCCGCTCGGCGGCTTGCAATAGATGGGCTGCTGCCCGCGCCCTCTTTACGCGTGCCTGCTTCTTGCAGCGTAGCACGCAACATCGCTCCCCCTGTTTTCACGGGGCCACGCGAAACTGGGGAAATTTGTAGGTTTATTTTTGTAGCTGTTTCTCCGGGCTGGATGAACACAACGCGCTGTAGTAGATGCTTTCTCTTTCTACACCGTCAATGGCCTAGGCGCTTGAGATTCTCCTTCCCTAGGCACTCACTTGTGCACGTTCGTTTTTCCACAGCCGGCGCTCCCCACGCAAGCTCGATTTCTAGCGATGACACGCGTAGTGACAGTGCGCGCGAATGAATTGCGAACACAGCTGCTCGCCTCACTTGGTCGCGCTCAACGAAGTCTTGCGCGCAAAAGGCCGATGAGCCGAAATTTAATATTTCAGAGGCCAACACATTGTGCCCAGAGACAGCACCGCCAACAGCGAGGCTGGTGGAGGTCTGGAGAGTATGATGATAACTTATCACTGTCATTGTGAATTTTAGTCTTAAAGCAAAGCACGACGACATAGTTGTGTATTTTTAGCGCACAAAGGTAGGTCTAAAGGTTATGCGCTTTTGTCATAAAAACTCATTGAAGCGTGGCAAAGTGGCGCGAGAGGCATGCGACCAGTAACGCGCTCTCCGCGCCGGATGCCACGCACGTGCACACCTCACCGCACCGACTTCTGACCTACGGTACACGCTTTCGTGGTAACCGCTACTACCACTAATTTAAAACGTGAACTCACAATCTTGTTCCAATAGGCACACTAGCAGAGAATTCAGTGTCCATTGACTCATGTGTAAATCTCCGCAAAAGCGGCAATAAGTTTGTAGCATGCTGTCCTCAATTTGGTGCCTTGTGAACCGTGGGTGCTTTTCCGCAATTAGACAAAGTGTGCGGCAAAGTACTCTTTTCCGACGAATAAAAAAAAACTGCGCATCAAGAAAACAAGGTTCATAAAAAAGAAAGTTAGATTATGGAGTTTTAACCACGATGTTGTTATGAGGCACGCCGTAGTGGGGGACTCCGGAATAATTATGGTCAGGGGATTCGATCCCCTTACCTCGTGTTTAGTAGCCCAACAAGATAGCCACTAAGCAACCGCAGCGGGTAGCAACAAGGGTCATCATGCGCGCGCTCGCGTAACTGTGTGCAACACCTCAAGACGTGCGTCCATGCGCGCTTGCTTGTTTGTGTGTATTTCACAGTAGGAGCCTCGCTTCAAAAGAGAGTCCACGAATGTTCCTGAGTTAGTTTCGATTTTATCGATCCTGTGAAGGCTAAATAATTGTTCGCGTTGCTCTCACAAGAGCTTGTCTACTGCATATTTTGTCAATAGGTTTGGCAATGAGGAAGGAAAAAAGAAATTTTGGGATTTTGAGTGCGAAAACAAAGATTCGATTATGAGGCACGCCGTTGTGGGGCCTCCGGATTAATTTTGACAACCAGGGGATCATTAACGTGCCCCCAATGCACGGGACTCGGGCACTTTGCATTTCGCTTCCATGGAAATGCGGCCGCCGAGGCTTGGATTTCATCCCGCTACCTCGTGCTTAGCAGTGCAACACCATAGCTGCTAAACCACCGCGGCGACTAAAGGTAATCAGGGGGGCGGCCTTCAAATTTCTCGAAGACATTCACCAACTAAGAATAATAATTAAATACTGAATTAACAACTCCGTTAATAAGTTAATGATTACCCAAATAACTGTGCAAGGTACGTCTTATGTAAAGGCTACCACTATGGACGTACTCCAATGTGTATATAAGATCATGTCGACGAACGCGCACGCACACACGCACACGCACGCACGCACGCACGCACGCACGCACACACACACACACACACACACACGCACACACACACGCACACGCACATACATGCACACACGCACGCACGCACACGCGCACGCACACACGCACACGCGCACGCACGCACGCGCGCACACAGACAGACAGACAGACAGACGCGCGCGCGCCTTAACAAACACGCAATGCACATGTGTAAATGAATGGGCAGAATTTTAGACAATTTTATTTCATTTCAATATATCGACTGAGTGTCAACCAGTCTCAACTGACTGCGCCGAGAGGGTAGCGCCTTCTAACAACATATGCATTTATGGAACTTATAGTCAGAACATTGCTGGTGCGTTAAAGCAGTGTTTTGGTCAGGGATGGGCGGTTATGTCACACGGCAGGAGCAAGTAGTTTTGCATCGGCAGAGGGCACATTGACTTGAAGAAGCGCCAAATTTAAACCGTAAGGCGGTTTATCACAGCTGGAGTTTGAACGGTGATTGCAGAGCGAATGTCATTCAGTCTGTTTGCACGCGCATGTTTTTGTGAGGCAGCAGGAAAGGAGAGGGAGAGTATATGCGTGTGTGTGCACGCCTTGAGCGTGCGTGCGTGTGTACTTGCATTTGCGTGTGCGCGCGTGTTTGTGTCTCCGTATTTGAATATGCGTGCGCACAAGTACGTGTATGCGTGTGCGAGCATACGCGCGCCTGTGTCTGTGTGCTGTTCCGTGTCAGTGCGCGTGCACATATTTGTGCGTGTGTGCATGCGTATGCGCGTATAAATGTGAATGCGGACGAATATGTGTCGTATCTGTGTGTGTTTGTATGTGCGCGCGCGTGCATATGTGAGCAAACGAGTGAGCTTTTCCCTGCTTACACCTACTCTCGGGGATGAATGCGATGTAGAGCATATTCAAACCCATATTTAAATCTTCGAGACAAGAACGAATGTCACTGTATTTATAGTATTATATCCTGAAAGCGAAATAAACGTAAAAAAAGGACGCCGGAGCCGTCGGTATGGCCACCCCAGATTTATTCACGATGGCACCGTCACCATCGGCACTGCTCCGTGAGCAGCTACCGAGCTGTTCACTTTCGCTATCTTCCTCCTCTCGGTGGCAGCGCATTGTCTTGATGCCAGCGACGCGATAAATCTGCGCCATCATTGCGTCATGCATCGCTTCTGCGAGCAAGAAAACATTTTGCGGCACACGTTCGCTGCTATATTGCTATATTGACATTGAAATTTTAAACTGCTTGCCTTCGAAAAAAAAAAAACAGCGTGAATTAAAATCGAAAGCGCACTGGCCACAAGGAACATGCTCACCGAACCATACTGTTCATGACATCACAATAGGCTAGTGACGGTCCGGTTGACCTTACAGACCTGTTTCGGCGTCAGTTACGCTTTCCAAGACCATTTATTTGGAAAATGTTCGTTCACATAGCTCCTGTAGAAAGACGCATGTTTAATCAAAATTTCTTCGCTCGGCTAGATAATCTCGAGGATGGGCTCCAAAGTACTCATTTTATTTAGTCACCTAAGATAAATTATTGAAAACTTAATTAACGTAGCTTCGTTCATTACGCACACAACTTCTCAACTTACTCCGCATCTAGAGGTTACTAATCTGAACATTCGAATGATAAAGTGATCTAACATTGTTGTAAACAATATTTGTATTGGTTTAATAGTTTTGTTCGTTGCAATTAAAAGCAGCCGGCGTCAGTCTCGACAACAGGGGTGCGCCGCCAGAAGGCGCGGAGGGCTGTTTCGCTACGTGCTCGTGTGCACTGCAATATTTTTTGGCCGAATGTATGTTCTCGATCACATTTGAGCGTCCGAGTTTACGCTGCGATGTACGAGTATTCCAGTCTGATGATCCGATGCCTTGGTCCGTAGATCACACTCAGAGCAAGCGCTACTTTGCGCGCAGCCATCGTTGTGCCTTGAGTGTTATTTTCTTTTTCAACGCAAGCTCACCTTATAATGAATTAGATTCTTGACTCACCCCTTTGGAACTGCCTTGTTCTTCACACCACTACAACGTGACAGTATAGACGTGTTACATCTTCACTGAGTGAACATTGGGAAATGGAGTAGGACTTTTGTTGCGCGTTTGCACATTTAACGCAACAATTTATTTTTCATAGCTTACTTTTTAATTTAGGAGGTTGTAAAAGGGAGCAACTTTACATTAACAGGTCTTAAAGATAAAGAAAATTTAAATGTTTATTAATCAGCTTTCACCTTACGGCAAGGAAGGAAACTTCAATAAAGATATTGTAACGAAGAAGAGTTGTAACGAAGAAGAGCCATGTTGTATCGCGAGACGGCGTCCTTCCAGATCCAGCCAAGCTCCGCGGTGTCACCGACTTTCCGCAACCGAAGAAGTTAAAGGAGCTTCTAAGTTTCCTTGGTTTATGCTCATACTTCCGACGTTTCATTCGAAATTTCGCTTCCATAAGTGCACCACTGACAGCCCTTCTAAGTGGCGACAAAGAACTTTCCGCTTGGTCGCCCGCCTGTGATGACGCCTTCACGAAATTACGCCGCCTGCTAACCTCGCCACCTATCCTCCGCCACTTCGACCCTGCAGCGCCCACAGAGGTCCACGCCAGTGGCGTCGGACTTGGCGCCGTACTCGCGCAACGAAAAGCGGGGTTTGATGAATATGTCGTTGCCTACGCGAGCCGAACTCTGACAAAGGCCGAGGCTAATTACTCTGTTACAGAGAAAGAGTGTTTAGCCATTATTTGGGCCCTTGGAAAATTTCGTCCTTATTTGTATGGTCACCCTTTCGATGTCGTCACTGACCATCACGCCCTTTGTTGGCTGTCTACCTTTAAGGACCCATCTGGCCGACTTGCTCGCTGGGCCCTTAAGCTACAGGAGTACGACATCCGCGTTCTCTACCGTTCAGGTCGCAAACACACGGACGCTGACGCCCTTTCTCGCTCACCGGTCTCCGTTGACTGCGCTTGCCTATCCACCCTTGAGCCCACAGTTTTATCTCATGCACTGCGCAACATGGCGTCGGAGCAGCGCAAGGATCCCTGGATCAGCGCTCTCATGAGCATCCTTTCTGATCCATCCACCTCTTCACCATCTCGCGCTCTTCGCCGCCAGGCTACCCACATCTGCATTCGCGACGGCCTTCTTTATCGTCGTAATTACCTCTCTGACGGTCGCAAGTGGCTTCTCGTGATACCCCGCCATCTCCGTGACCTTATCTGCGACGCTTTCCACGCAGACCCTCAATGCGCGCATGCCGGCCTCTTCAAGACCTATGCTCGACTACGCGTCCGATTTTATTGGCGCGGCATGTACAACTACGTCAGAAAGTTCATTCGCTCCTGTGCTCAGTGCCAACGCCGAAAATTACCTCCCGGACAAGTCTACCCGTCACAACCCCTTCCCTGCCCTAGTTGGCCCTTTGATCGTGTTGGTATAGACATATACGGACCGCTACCCTCCACTCCAGCAGGCAACCGCTGGATTATTGTTGCAGTGGATCACTTAACCCGCTATGCTGAAACAGCTGCTCTGCCGACTGCCACCGCCCGCGACGTTGCATCGTTTCTGTTACGACATTTCGTTCTTCGCCACGGTGCCCCTCGCGAACTGCTGAGCGATAGAGGCCGCGCCTTTCTTTCCGATGCTTTGAATGCACTACTCGACGAATGCCGAATCATTCACCGCACCAGTACAGCGAACCTCCGCAAACTAACGGCATGACCGAGCGCTTCAACCCGTACTCTTGGCGATATGCTCTCCATGTACGTCGCCTCTGATCATTCAAACTGGGACCAAGTTCTCCCTTTCGTGAAAATCCGCACAATACTGCGGCCCAAGCAACTGCTGGTTTTTCCCCTTACTTTCTCCTATACGGACGAGAACCTTCTAGTACGCTCGATACCATTTTGTCATATACACCTGACGCATCCGAAAGTACTCCGCTATCTGAAGCTGCTCGTCATGCCGAGGAATGCCGCCAGCTTGCCCGCTCTTTTTCCACCGAGGACCAGTGGCAGCAGCACTCCCGTCAACCTGCCGGCCGTTCTGCACCTACTTTTTTGCCTGGCTCTCTCGTATGGCTTCGGGTACCCGCTACTACATCCGGCCTCTCCTCAAAACTTGTCGCAAAGTACCTAGGACCCTACCGCGTTCTGGAGCAAACGTCCTCCGTCAATTACATGGTAGAGCCCCTCACGCCATCGACGGACCTACGCCATCGCGGCCGCGAACTTGTCCACGTCTCTCGCATTAAGCCGTACTACGACGCAATGTAGTCTCTCCGCCTTAAGCCGCCAGGATGGCGCCTTTTTCTGCGGAGGGCGATTGTAACGAAGAGTAGCCTGCCTGCACCACAGCACCATCGCTACCGGCATGAGCTCGTGGTTGCTGTCTTTCGCCGAATGCTTGTGATGGCTACCCTTTCGCGCCCGTTGCTAATAAATCTCTTAGCAATATCCTTATTATAAAAGCCTATCCGCTTGACAACGTTTCATCTGGGGTGCAATCGGAGATCTTTGTTCGATACGCGTTCTCTTCGGTTGCTGCAACGTCACAAAGTGGCAGTATGCTAAATTTGTGAGAACGGGGCCGACAGAGCAGCCAATCGGCAAGCAGTGAACTCCCCGGAAGTTTAATCCCCTCGTTTGTCGTCTGCTTGCAGACAGTATACTACGAAACGAAATGTTTCTCGTCTTCCAATGAATGAAATCTTTATCTAAAAAAATGTATTTTTTTTCTTCTCAAGCTTGAACACGTTTTCAAATAGTAATGCGTGCGACTACTACAATTTATAACTATCAGTTTCTCAGCGTCGTCTCTAGGTGTTGTCGCGCACAGCGAGAAAAAAACAAAGAAACGGCGGGAACACTGGCACACTTTTCAAGAGGCAACAACTACATTCTAGTGGCTCGCTGGCATCTGATGACGGGGTCGAGATCGCCGCACAACCAACGCACTATTTGTTTCGAGAAAGGAAAGCGACGCCGAAATTCGCTTTCTGCCATTTATTCAAACGCATTTCGCACCTTCACTGCTCTCGTTCCTCCTCAAGTAACGCCAATGCAACAACTGAAGTTCCCATCGCAATCGCCATTTTCTCGATTTAAATTATAGATTGGGTTCGAACCTGCCATTCCGTGGCCGAAGCCGCCGTTTGGTTCCAATCCAAGCCACCAGACGTGTCATGCGAACCCGGTGTCTGCCGGTCTCATACGAGCGTATTATCGCTCCAAACTTCCCAACTCCCGTCGCGTTCGGCGCCTAGCAACGTGCTCGGTTGCAAGATGATTGACAGGAGCGTGTCGTCATTTTCACGTAACCAAAAACGTGGCCGCGCCCCGCGGCTGGCGACGTCGGCGCGGAGTAGGCCAATCGCGCGCGCCGGTAATCAAACGAACGCGCCGAACAACGATCTCTGATCGCACCCCTGAGTTCCCCTTTGTAAGCTTATACCTACCTGAAGGTAGTCCTTATCATGGGCCTTTGACATATCTAAGCAGTCGAACAAAGGGTTATTCCGAATATTTCATATTTCGGGAAAGCGTGTTACCCTCCGGCCCTTCACTCCGGTTCGCAAACACGCACAAGACGAAAGCATCGCCGTCATGCTGTCACACTGTCGACAGCACACGCGCGGACAATGCGTGGAGGGTTAGAGGTCTCCAGATAGGCTCAGTGTGTTTGGCTGCGAAAGCGATGACCCCACGTGGACGTGCCGTCATTCTTACTCTGCTGGCACGAGCGTAGTGCGTACAAGCACTAGTGTTCCTGCTGAGCAGGCTGTGTGCATACCACACCGTGGTGCCTAAGCTGACCTGAACCAAAGGACGAGCAAATGTCAAGCCATATCCGATCTTTTGATTGGGCGTTGACAAACGCCGATGGTTTTTCGAAGTCCATCACTTCTCGTGCATCATGCAGATGCGACGCCTGCGTTCCTCATCTCACCAGTCTTGTGAGACGCCTGGTACCAGGGCGCAGTTTCTGCTCAATTATCTCGCGTGCCGCGGCACGTCAGCGTGTCTCCTCTGTGTATCAGAATGACACCCGAAGAGCTCGAGCGCGACGATAAACCTTGCTGTCGCTTTCAATGCTCCGCCTTCGGACGAGACCTCCATTTTTTTACTGAACATTTGACATCGGACTTGCCATATCTAATAATGGAAAGTGGATTTGTTTCAACAGCCCAGAAAAAAAACCTTTTGCTAGAATTGCTCCCCCTTCTCAGTTGGAACCTATCAATAGACCTTTCTTTATACCTGCCATCGTTGACAGCAAGACGACCAATACCGCCACCCGCATTCTTTGGCGCAAAGATATTGTGCTTAGTTTGTGCTTACTTGTGGTGTTAACAGTGTTTTGTTTTTGAAGTTGCCCTCAGATGTTTATGAATTTGTTTGTCATAATGAATAAGAATGCGCCGCTCATTGTCATCTCCCGCCTACTATTGACAGAGAGTTTACACGTCTTTTCCCGTCCCCCAGAGTAGGGTAGCCAACCAGACGCATTTGTGGTTACAATCCCTGCCGTCTCTCTTTATTTCCTCCTGCTCCTTCTTGCACGCATTGTTGCTAACCCCGAGCCGTCTCGTATGTTGCATTTCTAATCTATATTGTATTTCGCCGCTGATTAAAAGTAGCAAGCATTTGACACGCGCGTATGCACGCACGCGCGCGATCAAGTACACGGAAGAAATAAACAAAGAAATGTGCGTGTGGTGAACAAGAAGGCAAGAAGTTTAGTAAAAGTGCAAACTGCCAAATCGTTACAGAAGCGCTTAAACTTATTCGTTCTGTACAGCTTCATTATCCAAAGTACAACGCAGCGTAATCAACAGGGTATAGGTGAAAAGCGCATTGGCGTGCGACGGTTTGATATGCATCATTTCTGTCACTGCAATTTCGACGTTAGTGCCTTGCGCGGACACATTTTTCGCAATAGAAGGCGGGGGTAATATGTCAGATAAGGAGAAAGAGGAGAGTTACACATTCCTTTTGTAACGTTCCAATAGCCCTGCTTTGAACTCATATATGAATGTCGCAAGTGAATGCGCAAATCTCTTAGAAAGTGGTTACATTGTTCAACTGCGACAGATCATGAACGGCGCACACAGTAAAGAGGCCAGAGCCCTGATTTCTGCCCAAGGCTGGTGCAGATCATTTGCTGGCTAGAGGACTCCCTTAAGTCACTTTTACTGGAATGGTTCTTTTTTTTCAATATAGGCATGTGGTAATCGAAATTGGAATCTCGACGAGTCGGATGTTTCAGATCTGGCGATATATTGTGTGTTACCTAACTCAGGCTTAAGACAGATTTTGAGGTCTTACTAGATTCCTTTTCCTTCAACAGAGGGGTAATAGAAAGACTGGTGAAGATGACCCAAAGGAGCTGGGCTAAGAAATGCTATTGCTTCAATTGTGGAAAAGCTGAGTTGTCCCTGGGGAGCGGGCATCTGTTACCTAAAGATAAAAAGAAAGGCCTTAGAAAAATATACGCTGACGTGGACGGAGGCGCCGAGCTTTCGCGAAATCAGACTCGCTATGACAGAAAGCAGTAATTTTGTGTCGTACAAATAAACAATGACGGGCAAAAGTACACAGGGAACTGACATAAAATACTGAAGAAAGAAGGCTCACAGTGGTATTTTGTGCAAAGACCAGTGCCTATCGAAATTGCTTCGAAAGTGATGTATACCGCTGCTTTAGAAATTGACCGGTATACTTAATTTTATCTGTTTGGCTCTGTTTTCTTTGTTGCTTAGTGAACTTGTCTTGTTTAAGTTTTCCACCAATGGGGCCCAATACCGCTCCACGCGTTCGGTGCGTTTCATCTTTCCTTGGTGAGGGCTCTTGCTGTTATATTTTCCTCCCTTCTTCAGGTCTTCACTGATGTTCCTTCTTCTGTGAGAGGCGCGTGAAATAGGTCGATTGAAGCTGTCGAGATTCTACGCGTGCGCCACTATCTTGGGATGTCCATTTTTAGATATCGATTTGAGAATGTTTATTTTATGGGTTTACTTCGACCTCCATTCCCTTTCTTGGAAAAGTTCAATTTCCGAGACGTGGCCTTTTTGTTGCGTCCCTATTAAGTGGAATGGACCGTTTAATGCTGGGTCGTGCGAACGAAAAGTGTGGGCACACTAACTAAAGCTAATATTTAGTTTGCGCGAAGAACAAAGCGCAGTTCTATAACCTTGTCACGTAAACTCAGAAAAAAGGTGAAATATAAGCTTCGACTGGTTTTGTGCGAGATATCTTTGTTGTTTGATACAATGAGCAAGATGGCATGCTAAAGAGGGTAGTAGCGATCTTAACAATCCTTGAAGCGGGCACTTTGAATACATAT
This sequence comes from Dermacentor albipictus, assembly GCF_038994185.2. Lineage (NCBI taxonomy): Eukaryota > Metazoa > Arthropoda > Arachnida > Ixodida > Ixodidae > Dermacentor > Dermacentor albipictus. The sequence goes on along the minus strand of NC_091821.1, from coordinate 197,968,073 downwards.
CCTGCACACAACGAGTTTGATTTTTTCGTCATTACAAAATAGAGAAAAGAGAAGGAACATTTAGTGACTAAGGGTAGGGGACCTGCTTCTAAACTGACATTTAAAACAAATTCCTTTGTCGAATTATGGCGAGAACGTGCAGTACTGCAGCGGAAATGAAGAAATGTAAATAACGAATGGTAATAATTCCGAGGCAAATATATATGAAGGAAACAAACAAGCAATACATATATGATTTAACGAACGAATGAATAAATAAAGAAGGTATGTTGCAGTAGTAAGTACAGATAGATGGTCGTCGCACGTAGTGCGGCACTTACGCCTCAGAATGAAAAATCGACCAGCAGCTGAGTTGCGAACCATCCATGCTCTAGTGGTTTTCGTTCTCTTTCCTGACAGCAGTGTGCGCGGGCACGTACAAGGCGATCGCGCTGGAACGAACCGGTGACGTTTGTTTGCGTCTGTGGAGTGTCGGCGGCTTATCCGTGGCCCAAGCTGAATGCGCTCTTAAGCGGGAACGCGCTCGACAGCAGCAGCGGCGGCAGCACCAACAGCGGAATCAGTGTTCGTGACGGAAGGGCACGCGCATAAAAGCACATCCCTTGTTTATGCGTCTCCCTTGCCCCGAAGAGTGCACCGAGGCTCGCTGCACTGGGCGAACGCGCTCCGCGGCGCAGCCAATAGCAAACAGGGGCCACAATTAGGAATTGCTTCGATGCTCGCAGAAGTATGCGTGCGCGCCGATTTCGGGCGAAACTTTTTGGGGGCGCGCACTGGCGACGTCCGTTTTCTTCTTCGTTGCTCTTGTCTTGTCATTTTCCTCGCGCAGCGTTGCTTTCGACTTTTAATCGTCGTAATTACGCCGGATTAAAAGGATTGCTCAAAAATGCGACAGGGATTAGCTGCCGAGCACTGTTCTTGCCGCTGCGCTGTGCCGATTGTCGTGATTAATGATGTCGGCCCGGGTCGGTTGTTACTTTTGCGCGCTCTGCTGCTAATTGAGACTGAGAGGAGCACCTGCGTTTCTTGGGGACAGGCCTTATTATACGTCCTGTTTTACTTCTTTATCATCGACTGTCTTTTGTACCACAGCGCTGCTTTCGGGAGAGCCTCTGGTGCTGTGGCGGCAGTGAACTTCCTTGCGAATCGTACGACTTTTGCTGCCACGGCGCGCAAGCCCTTCGCAACACGAGCTCACGTTCTCGCGCTCCGCAGAGGGTGGGTTCAAGCTTCCGGATACTAAACAATGGCCACGCGATCTGCTGACTTCGTCGCACCTTTCGCGTTTGATGTGCCCTATTCGAGCCGAGCCGTTCAATAACTCCCTACTGCACACGTAGCGATCTTGCCATTGTTCGGCGTAATTGGCTCCGCCTGCACGCTCCAGGATTTACTCGCCGTGGAGAGGACGAGTCTCGAGCCGGCGCCGCAGAACTTATTGTCTGAGTCAACCTTAGTTACAGCATGACTGGATTGGAAGGGTTACCACAACAAGACGGAACGGAAAATGAGTTGAGACTAACGGAACCTAAAAAAAAAGAGGAGAAAAAGAAAGTAGCAGCTTCGCTTGAAAGGCGAAGCACCGATTGCGATAGCAAATTAGTGGTCAGCTCTACCAAGTAAGGATAGTAGATTTATCAGCCTTATAAACTTGTTAACATAGGTATACTAACTAAATTAACCAACTTGGCGTCGCGCGCCATAAGCAAACATGAACACATCTCACTCGATGACCGCGGAAATTCGCTGTCAAAACGCTGGAGTGAGGAAGCGCGGCAGCAGCGGCGAGCCAATTGATCTTCGTGCTGCCTCTCGCATCAACGCGAACTAAGCCACAAAAACACAGCGTATGGCGGACTCTTCCCGCCGCAGATGGCTTTCAAAATACAGCGGCCGCCCGGGCAGCCCTGAGTATACAGAGCGCGCCTACCCCTCCCTACCCTCCCTCCGGAGCCTTGCGCGCGACGGAACACGGCGCGCTTTCCTCTCCGCTTTCTTCCCTTGCGTGCGCGAGATTTATCGCCGGCTCACCCTCGCACGCTTTCAATCGCACATACATGCGCATAGGGCGCCCGGCGATGATTTTATCGCCCTTGGACTTTAAACGGAACCTCAAGGCGACGGCGACAACGACGCCGATGGTAGAAATGCGCCTGGATTGTCCACATAATTGCTATCACAAGAAAAGGAAACGGCGAGAAACACGCACAGTCGTGCCTGCAATTTTAACGCTACTCTTAGGGATACAATGTTACCGCTATTTTACCATAATTTTACCTCTGTTACCTTTGTAAGTGTAACATCTCCATACCTTTCTGTTGACAATCCAAGGCTTCGGCACATGAGAAATTTTTCGGCGGAGTTGATAGCTCCCTGCAATTTCGCGTACTGTGTGCGTCTGTAACGGCCGCAGCACCTTATAATACATCATGTTTGTAAAAAAAGATAGTCACTGAAGGCGCTCTACACTTTTCCAGGCCAATGAGGCTGACGTCAAAATGTGCTGGATCTGGGCACCGAGACGAGCAAGCTGCGATGCGTCCCAAACGTAAGCCATGCTTTGGACCTCAATTTTATTTGCCCTCAGTGATTAAAAAAAAGAAGAAAAGGGGAGGCTTAAAACTTACAAGAATTAACAGAATAAGGATTTCAGCAGGGAAACCCACGCGTCTAACTAACTATATATATATATATATATATATATATATATATATGTGTGTGTGTGTGTGTGTGTGTGTGTGTGTGTGTGTGTGTGTGTGTGTGCTTGGAAAAGGGCTAATCGGCTTTAGTGAACACCTCTCTTTACACAAAAGGCGTTTTAAAGCGAAGTTTTTTTTTGCGAACTTTGCGTGGTCCTCGTTAGTTGTCCGTGTGAGTACCAGCTATCGCTACTCTAGCCACAAGAACTGTTCGTGTCTTGACGCCGCGTGCGCTTTCACCAATAAAGGGGGAGAATTCAGTAACGTGACTCAAATATTGGTTACCTGCAACACCACCAGATGGTGTTGCCCTCCGCGCGAGCACATCACGGATGGCGGAACCTGCCGATTGCGCCGGCAGTATCGTGAAGGTCTTGCCGCGGCGCGGGCATACCTCGTGGCTTCCTTCGTGCAGATGCCTTGGAGTCGGTGGGGCGCGAGCGTTTGTCACCGTGTCGCGTTCTCGATCAGGAGAAATGCGCCATGTGGTACTAGCAGACAGTGTTTCTGGCGCTGTGCCAATCTCGCTATCTTGCACAGTGCCAGGAATGCATTTGACCGTCTACATCGTTGCGTCCGGTGCAGAGACACGCGAAATATCGCGAAAATGATAGTATCACCGGAAGTGATCACTCGAGAATATCACCCATGAATCAAACTAATAAAACTTGGTTTTGTTATGTATGCAGGGTACGCCGCCGCAGCTGATGACCGTTACGGGCAGGTTATGGCACGCGTTCGTAGACAAAAACCGCCGCGTGCTTATTGCATTTTATAGAAAGATTTGTTGACCAAACCGAACCTAAACGCATTACGTACGCAAAGAAATAGCGTCGTCCTCACTGCGCATGCTCGAAACGTTATTGGGTTTCTGCGATTTACGTGCGCTCTGATAACCTACATTATTTGGCGAGCTTAACGTTCGTAATGTTCACGCACGATAACAAGTAGCGTTGTCCAACATGGCGGTACCCATGGCTCCCGCTTCAGCGTGAATTCTCGTCGTGGCTGCACTCTAAAAAAATCCACGCTTATCTAAGCGTGCGTTTTAAGTATTTTTACACGCTTAATCCAAGCGTGATATTTCTCCACGCTTACCGATCGCGCCTGCTAGGAGTGATCAGCAACCCCTCTTCACGCTTAGCAGATGTGATAGGACCTCTGTTCCCACGCTTATTATGGCGTGACGAATCTCCATTCTTAGAGAGGGTTACCGAGGGGGCAAGGGGGATGGAGTGAGGATCATGCCCCATCCCCCCTCGCCCCTTCTCTGCAAACGTTGGAAGCAACGAAGCACCGGCCCTCGTCGTCTTGGGTCGCTTCTTTGAAGCGAGCTTTGCTCACCAAGCTCTTCGTAGTCCTCTTTAACATCTGTTTCAACGGCGCAGGCTGCGACGTACCACGACGCTATGACAGTGGCACATGCCGGCAAAGTAGAAGCTGGGCCACGGCGGCCGCATTTCGATGGGGGCAAAATGCGAAGACACCCGTGTACTTAAATTTAGGTACACCTCAAAGAACCCCAGGTAGTCAGAATTTCCGGAGTCCTCCACTACGGCTTCATAATCAGAAATAATCATAATCATAATCAGAAAGTGGTTTTGGCTCATAAAACCCCATACGATTTCCCTTCAGCTTATTTATTTCATAAACTTAACTCACGGAAAGTACAGGCCTTTTTAAAGTATCGTTTAGTGCTTGCGTATAAAAATGAACAGGAAAAGAACATAAACTACATTACTTTTATGGCTAACTTAAAGCTACACGAAACTCCATACAGCACAACAAAGCCAGAGTACTGGCACGTACCTAAATCGCGCACGAACTATGGATCACAAATGCTGTGCTCCAGGCTACCTCGGTTATTAAACGATCTTATTGTTATTAAAATTGATATTGCAACTTGTTCTCCTCCTGATATTCTTTATTTTTTCTCTCATATGGGAGTTGTACAATGCCTATGTGCTTTTGAAGTGCAGTGAGATTTTGTGTTTTTGCTTGCTTGCTCACATCTTGCTTTTGTTGTATTTTTTTCCTCGCCTGATTTGCGATGCGTATGCATGATATGTTGTAGTGCTTGAATATGTAAGTACTTGGGAAAACTGTATTTCCGCTATGCTGCTAATACAGGGTTACAGGGTCATACCATAATACCAATACAGGGTCATATGCCCATGGTGTGGCGCTCATCGTCGCCAGGACCAGATGGCATCACCTACGCTGCTTTATGCCACCTAGGTGAAGGTGACCGAAGCAGACTTCTGGAAATTAATAACCAGTCATGGAATGATGGCGTCGTTCCTGAGCGGTGGAAGTCCAGCCGCTTGATACCACTCCTGAAGCCTGGAAAGTCGCCACTTGACTTAGCGTCCTACCGACCCATTGCGCTGTCCAGCTGTGTTGGGAAGGTCATGGAAAGAATGATTCTCACCCGCCTAGAATGGTATCTTGAGCGCCACAATGTATACCCCGATGCCATGGCTGGTTTTAGAAGAGGCCGTTCCTCTATTGACAACGTCATCGACCTAGTCACGTCTGTACAACAAGAAAAACACCACAAGCGTATATCGGTTGCACTATTCCTCGACGTGAAAAGCGCCTATGATAATGTAACGCATGAAGCCATCCTTGATGCCCTGGAAAATAATGGAATTGGTGGACGCATGTTTCGGTGGATTCGGAGCTATCAATTCAAAAGATCCTTCTTTGTGCACAGTGCAGATGGCCGAACTGCTGACCATTACACTTACCGTGGCGTCCCTCAGGGTGGGGTTCTTAGCCCCACTTTGTTCAACCTTGCAATTCTTGGCCTTGCCGACGTTCTACCACATACAGTAAACCTTTCAATATATGCTGACGACATATGCATATGGGCCTCGGCAGTTACACGTCTCCAGGTGCGTGCACGGCTCCAAAAAGCAGTGACCCTAACATCATCGTACCTGCGTGCGCAAGGCCTCAGCATTTCGACCGAGAAGTGCACCTTAGTCGCCTTTACCCACAAGCCCATGACCTGGTACCCCATTTCTATTGACCACCAACCAATTTCCTACGCAAAAACTCACCGATTCCTAGGCGTTATTATAGACAGAGACCTTTCATGGAGCCCCCACATCTCATACTTGAAGAAGAGGCTTACCTCTATCTCCCATATACTAAGGTTTCTTGCCGGTAAAACGTGGGGCACATCCGTGGCATCTATGCTTCAACTATACAGGACGCTCTTCCTACGGTACTTGCGATACAGCACACCAGTGCTGTCTAATGCTAACAAAACTAACATCCATGTCCTACAGAGCTTTCAAGGCCAAGCCCTTCGAACATGTCTGGGGCTACCTCGAAATGCTTCAACCGTGGCAACAATTGCCACCGCGAGAGACAACACAATAAGGACCTATATAGATATCGACGCACTCCGGGCGCATGTTCGCCATATATCCAGAGTCCCTGACCACCATCTCGCTCACTTTCCTGAGAAAAGACCCAAGGCAGCGTTCTCCAGATCAATTGCGGCTAACCGGCACTCTTTGTCTTTGAGGCACTCACCCGCAACAAGAACGCCATCCCCTATGTGGTGCTTGAAGAAGCCTCCTGTGTACCTTGCTGTTCCAGGAATAGTGAAGAAAGCTAGCCTGACCACCGCGGCTCTCAAGCAGATCACATTGGATCGGCTTGAGATCTGCTGGATCTGTTCATACGCTAACCGAATTCATGTTTACACGGATGGTTCCGTCTCGGAAAATTCTACGGGCGCCGTTGTTCTGCCATCTCGATCGGTCGTCATCAAGTTCAAGACTTCACACGTAACGACATCTACAGGTTCTGAACTGGCCGCACTTCGCGCTGTTGTCGAATACATTGAAAAAAAACCGCCCAACAAATGGGCAATATTTTGTGACTCGAAAGCAGCCCTCCAGAGCTTGCGAAGTTTACGACGTGGCAATTATGAACAGCTGGTGTCACAAATCAACGAAACCTGCCATTGCGCATCTGAAAGAGGACATGATATCATATTTCAGTGGCTGCCGGGACACTGTGGCATCGTTGGTAATCACTTCGCCGATGACGCTGCCCGACGTGCCCAGGCTGGCTCACCGACACTCCTTATACCTTTATCCAGAGTCGACGCTGCAAGAGAGCTTCGCAGTCTCGCTCGTGCAATCACGTTAGGTTGCTGGCATACACCACAGAACTCTAAGTGTCGTTTACACAGCCTCGACCCATCACTGAAACTTACATTACCAGCGAACCTTCCACGACGTGACGCAACACTGCTGTGTCGGCTGTGGGTAGGAGTAGCATTCACCAACTCCTACAGCTATCGTATTGGAATGGCGGACTCACCAATATGCGCTAAGTGCAAGTGTGAAGAGACCATCAGTCACCTTCTTTGCCGCTGTTCTCGCTTCGATAATCAACGTGAGACTCTCCAGTGTGCCTTAAATAGACTGGATGACAGGCCATTTACGGAAGCGAAGATCTTGGGAGCCTGGCCTCACAGTTCATTGGCCCACAAAGCAGTTCGAGCGCTTTTTCGCTACCTGAGGGCAACAGTCTTGAGTGCCCGACTATAGACATCCTACACTTAAGTTCTCTCTCTTCCTATTTCACTCCCCATTCCCCTCCCCACGGGTAGGGTAGCAAACTGCACTCAGTCTGGTTAACCTCCCTGCCTTTCCGTCTTCCCTTCTCTCTCTCTCTCTTGCTTAGTATGTGTACATTTGGGAAGGTTCCCGTTTGCAGCTTCCGCCAGCAAACTGTCTCTTGTTGATTGAGCATGTTATGTGGCTGTAAGTGATTTTATTCCATCATGCTCTTCATAAAAATAAATATGAAAAATTCGAACACAACTTGCAACACTTCGAATAATAGCTTTTAACACCTAAGCGAAAATGAGCTAGAAAAACGTAGTTACACTTAATTCTCAACCCAATGGAGATGGAAATTTTGACAAGAATGACATTCTACGTGGAATTATCACATGTGAACTCTCACTGCGGGCATAGATGGGTTTGCAGCTGGAAATCAAGCGCTGCAATGGGCAGAGTATATTCATGTTCACTGAACATAGTCACACTTCCTCTCTTTAAAGCCCAAAATGTAAAATATGCGGAGCTGCACCAGATAGGTATCTTAATTCAGAGTGCAATTTAGGTTGCAAATAAAGTAGCACGTGTGTTTGCAACCTCGCATGCGGCGCTTCCGAAATGCAGGTTACTGTCAGTCGACAAATACCTCACAAAATTATGAATTTTCACTTTATAGGCAGCGCTATACTGTGAGCGGTATACGCGACAACTACGTGGCGTACACGGCCTACCACATTGATGCACCACTAACGGAGCTCTAAATCATGAGAAGAAGCACGGTGCGAAATGCACAGTAACAACTCGCAGCTCGCCACCCTTGCCCGAGGCGAAATGGCAGCAGGCACAGATAGAACGGTAAGGTGGCAAATATCAAATAAAAAGAACAGAAATCGTGGGAATTTCGTACTTCAGCAGAATAAACTGACCAATTCAGAGGAATTCAACAGTAGGGTGTTAAAATTTGTTAAAGAAAGCACGAGGCTGACTGCTCTCTATTTCGATCAACGCTGCTGCTCGCGTAAAAGGTTCTCGCTTTCCAATAAATGCACCATTACGGCAAGTTTTGCACAACACATCATACAAGCATATACCGGAAATTATATGAGCAATAGACAGTTAGCCGTCATTTAATAAAAGCGAATCATAACTCATGTTTTTACCTATATATTTCAGTCATCCATGAATGGCAGGCGAGGGGTCGCAACATATTCATTATCCGTATGGAAATGCTGCTCTGGAGCCAGAAGACGGCGGTGGATTCTCTCTCGTAAACTCTCATAAACTCGGCACAGTGCACAATGCATGCATGCACCACCCGCGTTGTACACCATGAATGTCCGTAGAAGTGAACATGGCGATGCACACCAACTCTGACAATTGGACCGGAGGATCTGTGCTTCAATGTACGAATGTCGATCGTGGCAGTCCACCGGGAAATCGACGCCAAAAATGGCCGAGCTTGAAAACACCACGGTCTCCTTCAGCCTCCCCAAGAAAAGTTTCGTATTCCCCGCAGGGCAGTGAGAAGGCGCAGAGCGTTGTTCTAGCACGCTCGGTGCAGATCACGTGATATATCACGAACCCCCTATTCGGATTTTTGTAGGCGAGATGGAAAGCTCCCGCGCGAGCGCTCCGCGCGATGTTAAGCGCGTAATTTGCGTTTCTCACGCGTGCGCGGCTCGCTCACGCTCGCACAAGACCGAACCATGGCACGCAGTCTTGTCCTCACGCTTACACGAAGGAATGTCACGCTTATTTTCGGTCACGTGTTGCTTGAAACGTCATCCGCTCCTCATTTACATGCGCGTCACGCATGAACTTGCAGTTTAGCGTGAGATTAAGTGTGGAATTTTCTAGAGTCTGCACTCTCGCTCTCGTTGATCGCCAGTAACTATTGAAATTACCTTTCGCTTCGTCTAAACTCACCTGAAACGTTAGTTATGAGTCCTTATAGGCCTAAACTAGACGCGTCCACATAGCAATAGGATGGTTGCTAATGGATTGCCTTGGCTTGGATGCGTTTGGCACAAGGCACCAGACGGTGCTCTGTCTTCTAACATCCTTCTTGTGTTTGTGTTTCAGACGTCGAACTAAGTCTTGACGGGACACGCACCATAGCGTCCCGCAAAGGTGCTTGCGTTTAACGTGCTTAAAGCGAGAAACGCTATTCTAAAGCTATCTAGTATTTTATATGATAACGTTATAAAAGTGGCAAATGCTGGTTTCCTGACAAATAGTGAATAAATAGGAGACATCAAACTACTGCGTTTTTCAACGCGCGGCTCACAACGTATTTGATTACAAAGGTGCTAGTTATGTGAAAGACAATAGATACGCGTACTGCGAGTAAGCCGCCGCTTTTTCTTTGTTATTAACTTACTCAGCGTCGTGCAAAATTTTGGCAGCATACACAAAACTGGAGAAAGGAAAATATTAAGCCGAATGCTCGGAAAGTGCTCAAAAAAGAACACGATACAAATGTCTAGACTTCAAATATTCAGTGATCTGCGCTCAAGATGGCGAATCAGAGATATTTGAAGGGTTTAATAAATATATAAAAAATGAACAGCACAAGCGGTCTGACCAAGCCTGAGTACATATTCATCGAAGCCCCAGAGGCTGTTCAAAGCACCCGTTGTGATTTGTTATTCCGGTTGTGGTGCTCGCCGCTCTCCATTGTGTTCACCCCTGTACGCGCTGTAACTCTTTCCCAACACTGTATCCGGCGCTGTGGCTCAGTGGGCATGCCGTTGCGATGCTGTGTGCGAGGTCGGGGAGTTGTCTGATACAAAGAAAGCTTCGCTTCAAAAAGCTATAAATTTTTCCTAGTTGGTTACGAGCAAGCGAGACGTCGCCATTACCTCTCCGCAGATGCAGTCACTATGCGGTCACAATAACGCAGCTCCTGCAGTTCTCCTGGCGCGGACACTTATATAGTTGAGATACGAAGCGTGACCGAATGCAAGCCGCTGCACCGTTCGCTTGCGCAACGCTCTTCTCCCAGACGGCACCCAAGAGAAATAAGCGCTCTTGCGACATGCCGGAAGACTGCAGTTGATCGCGCAACTTCAGCGCCAGAAGTTGTACAAGTCATACCGCGTGCGCAATCGAGAACCTATTCAACGCTGTTGAGATGTCATACGGTTCATTGCTCCAGGCTGGTTAACGTTCTCTCCTTTCGAAAACCACTAGATGGGAGGCGACATTTGTGGTTGGCGGGTGTAGTTTATAAGTCGGTGCTCGAGGATGGTATGTCTGTGGAGAACATGAAACGGATACTGCAAGTGACGACCGAGGTGGAACTGCGAGAGCTGGTCAAAAGATGTGTGGCGTGATAGCGAGACGCAGTCGGGCAGAAAGAAGCGTTGAGAATGAGCCCAGGGGAACGGTGCACCGTGAGAACCTAAAACCTGACACGTACTACTTTAACTGTCGGTGGTCTTCACACTTCTTATCGGGAAACATATTGCCTGTTTTTTGTTCACATGAACGGGACTGGTGGGAAAGAACAGCTAAGGTTGAGACTATCTAGTGGTGGTTGCCTCGCTACGCTGATCACAATGAAAAAGTGGGCCATTGAAAGAACTGCTATATCCATTGGGATTTCACTTGGTGTATTTCTAAATGGAAATGTCGTTTTTAGATTGCGCTCTGGCACAAGAGATGCACTGTGTGTGTGTATAACGGTGGTCTAAATAACACTGTAGGCTGTTTTAGTCATGCCACTCGAAGTAATAATTATTGCAATAAATAGGGGAGGGGGATGATTTTTCCGAATCTACCACTTTTGTTTAATCTGGCCTGACCGGCGACCTTTGCGCCGGCGGGTCATCTCGATCTGCCCAAAGCGTTTTGGTCCCTTTCCAGAACTGAGACACACAAACATCAAAAGAGTAATAGTGATGACGCCTGAATTCTTGTTGGGCAAGTAGCTGCTCGACGTGTTTTTTGTTTTAAAGCAGAGTAAGAAAATGAAGCTATGTGAAGCCTAGAGAGAGCGAAAACAAGAACGGCACGATGTCATCACGCGATAACGATGGTACTATGTTTCACTAAACACTGATGTGAGAGAAAAATAATTGTAAGATATCAGGTGTGTTGTTTATTGAATAATGAAAACATGAGAATAAAGTCAACTGAAGAAGAATAATAAAGCCGGGTGGCGGTGAAAGAGAAAGCAAATGCGTCAGGTCTGTATTGGACTAACTGCTTCAGAGTAGCCATGCAAAATACAAGGACACCGTTATTTTAAGTCTATCTCCTCGCGAACAACTTAGCGAGATACTGGAAGAAATGTAAATGTGCGCGGGCCTAAACGCACCAAATCACAATGCTATCAAAGAGTGGCTCGTGCCGATGACGCATATTGTCTCATGTCATTGACTCCCACACAACCATCACTTGACGCGTGGTGAAAGCGGACGCGGGCACCCGAAGCTCGAGTCGACCCATCACGAACAGAACAAAGCGGCTCTTTTCGGTCACTTTGCCCTTGTGTGGGTCAAGGGAAGCCGTTTTTCTCAACAGGTAGGGGAAGTATGCAGGCGTCCGGAGTCCGCGTGGCTATCTCGGCCACTACACTACGCTCCTGCACACGCACGCACGCACGCACGCACGCACGCAAGCACGCATATATATATGTATATGGAAGATTGTTATGCCGAAGACAAAGGTAATGCTCAATAGTCTGGCAAATGAAAAAAAAAGTTCACGATAGCCAGTCAGCCTCTAGAGTCTGTGCAGGAGTACGTTTATGTTGGTCAAGAATTACTTCCAGGGGACACTGATCATGACGAGGAAACTTACAGAAGAATAAAAATGGGTTGGAGTGCATACGGCACGCATTACCAAATCCAGACTAGGAGCTCACCACTATCCTTGAAAAGTGTACAGTCATTGCATTCTACCGGTGTTAACATGTGGGGCAGAAATCGCGCTAAGAGGGATGGAACGAAAAGTGTTAGGCGTGACGTTAAGAGATAGGAAGAGAGAGGTGTGGACTAGAGAGCAAACGGGGATAGCCACTACATAACGCGTCGGGCGGTGGACTATCAGAGTTACAGAATGGGCGCTACAGGAAGAGGAGCGCAGTCAAGGACCGCAGAAAATTAGGTGGGGTGATTTTCAGGCGCAAGTTGGAATCAGCTAGCACAAGACAGGGATAATTGGAGACCGCTGGGAGAGGCCTTGGTGCTGGAGTGGACATAAAAATAGGCTGCTGCTCCGGTTGCTGCTGCTGATAATGATGATATTTGTTATGGTTTACAGCAGACAAGCCCCAAATAAAAAAAGTCACTTTCTGACGAGAAGGCAGCCCAACTTTCTCAAAAATTTTCATGGTAAGCGGAAAAGAGACTGTGCGATCACATAGTTTCCAAACCGAATTGTGCACGACTATGTCGTACTAACGCGCAGGAGAGCACGACGTATGCTTTCAATCACGAAATTGCTGGTTCCAATGTGGAAAAAACAGCATCTTCCTCACACTAGGCACACTGTAAGAGTAAGTGCATGGCTGGTCCCTTGGGCAGGCGATCGTCGCTTCGTGCACTGCGGACCAGTGGCCAGGAAGGCGACGAACTGGTCTAGCGGTTCTTTATTATTGGGTGTCGCCGAGCGTGTTCCCAGGGGCAGTCAAAAGACGCCGCGGCCCAAGTGGGTGACGAAATGAACCGACCGGGCGGCAGATGTCAGCCGTGCGTCCAACTCGATGCGCGAAATATGTCTGCCCCGATGGCCCATCTCCACTCGGGAGTGCATCGAAGGCGAGTCCGAGGGAAGAGGGTCTCTCGCGCTCTGCTTGTTTTCTTTCCGCCCCTGCACTCGAGTGGGGTCTCTCCGCTGCTGCGCCAGCGACGAGCTCGCCTCTCCATGCCTCTTATTTTGTCTGCTTCCCTTTCTGAGTAAATAATCGCGAGAAGTGTTTGTCCTCATGTATGTACGCCGAACTGCGCTGCTGCTGCTACCATATCAAGCGCATTGTGTGCTCAAGGACGGGCTCCGCATCGTCTGAACACACAAGGTCGGCGGCACAAGGGCACTACCGACAATGCGAGTAGTGCTTTTTTATCTGTTAATACTTTGCGCAAATATGGTTCTATGCGTTGGCAAACAAAAAGAACAGCACGGACCGCGCAAACGTTTCGAGAGACTGCTTTGAGTTTTCCTATGGCTATACATGGGGAAGCCCGATTTGCATATCGTATCACAACTGCAAAATATCTAAGAAACTGATCTGAATAAAAACGGGTATTTGTTGTCTAAATATTCTTCATGGCAGTTCGAAAGTACCGCACAGGAATAGTATAATGGACTTCTATCAACGTTGGATATATGGCTTAATATGTACCGCCTGAGTTGCTGCTGTTTGGTGGCTTTGTTGTTGCACTTAAACCTAAATATCAGCCATCATTACTGTATATATATATATATATATATATATATATATATATAAAACATCGGGCCCCTCAGTTCCCTTTCTTCTCACTCGTTGCATAGCGAAGGTCTCGAACCTGTAGCTTTGATGCCTTCAGGAAGCATGTGTGGGTTTATTGACCTGGTTTATTTGACCCAAAATGTTCATATTCCTGCACTTACTAATTGAAATAAAGACATTAGAAATTCATGGAATTGAAAGTGGATGAAAAAAACTTGCTGCAGGTGGGGAACGATCTCACCTGAGGAACTATATATATATATATATATATATATATATATTCGCAGAGAACTACTAGAAACATATGTACCAGCATTAAAGGAAGGAAGGCAGGAAATCAACTTTATTCAAGGTCCTGCAGGCCACGAGAGCTTTGGGCTCTCATGGAGTGGGCGTCTCCCACGACGGAACCGGGAGGTTGAGTTTCCTGGCGGCGTCGTGGACCTGCTGGACGGCCCAGAGTTGGGGCGCGAGTTCTTCGCTCCGAATTGCTTCTTCAAACTTGCGCTTGTCCTGTTCGTAGTTTACGTGAGCTTGCGAGCACGGCCAGAGTAAATGATATACGTTAAGGGATGTATTGCAATTGGTGCAATGAGACTTGTCGTAGAGCTCAGGCATGTAATGGTGTAATCTGTTTTGAGTGGGGTATGTGTCTGTTTGTAGCATTCTGAGTGTAACCCCTTGAGCTCGAGTGAGCGTGCGGTGTGGCGTGCTATACTGTCTGCGTTGTAGGTAGTAGTGTTTAGTGATTTCATTGTATGTAGTGGGCGCGTCCTTATTCTCCGAGTGGTTGGGTGAAGCCGCGCGGTCTGTAAGCGCGCGCGCAGCCTCGTGTGCCGCCTCGTTAAGGTTGGCGACGTCGCCGATCTTTGGTCCTAAGTGTGCCGGGAACCAGTATATGAAGTGGTTCTTAATCTCTTTCTTTGAAACAATTCTGAGAGCCTGTGCGCAGACCATGCCCTTTTGGAAAGCTCTGATAGCCGCTATGGAGTCGCTGTAGATATGGGAAAGATTGTCGTCGGTGAGCGCAACAGCGATCGCAACCTGTTCGGCCTGTTCAGGCTTCCTAGCATTAAAGGATTTCATACCTCTTGCGTCACAATGACGCATACTCAAACTGGAAGATTGACCAAGAATAACGATAAACCTAGTGGTACATACCCAATGACCATATTGGAGAAAACCATATAAATGGAATAAGCCTTTGAATCAAATTGGTTATTCCATTAAGAGGCCCGTGTTTCTTTACATCTATACAAGCCGACAATATACGTAGATACAGATCTTTATATATATATATATATATATATATATATATATATATATATATATATATATATATATATATATATATATATATATATATATATATATATCTTACGTTGAACCGAGGTGCGCTCAACTGCAATGCTGTGCGGTCAGCATACAGGGCTAATATAAGCCCATTTGCTAGAGCTTACATACCGTCCTTGAGATAACGACAGGCCCAGCAGCAGCAGCCATGCCAAATCCCGGTCACTGTCGGAGTTCATTTGGGTCCTCGGATGCGGCGCCGAGTCCAGCTGACTGGCCCGTTAACGTGCTTAAGTGGGCCACCATCGGTGTCTATAGTATCGGGCGTAGATCCTGCGGCCTAACAGTGCAGATCTCCCCAGTGTGAAGGCAGGCAGGCAGGCAGGCAGGCAGGCAGGCAGGCAGGCAGGCAGGCAGGCAGGCAGGCAGGCAGGCAGGCAGGCAGGCAGGCAGGCAGGCAGGCAGGCAGGGTGGGATGTTGGAACGAGTTATGGGGGAGCGTGGGGGAAGAAAGTGCTCCGCGGCATTGAGTTGCCATTAGACAAACGTATAACTCCTGAAATTGTAAGTATCGCAACGCACTACATACGTCTGCGTATATGCAGCCTATTGCAGTCTAGTACACTTGCGTGTGGCGGGAAAGCCCGACGACGATGAGGTAAGGGCTCTGAAGCTCCATGTAGCTGTTGATATGACTGACATGCCTTCTGGCTTGGTTATTTTTCTCTTATTTTTACAACTATTTGTGCATATGTGTTTGTGTGTATCTGCGTGTGCATGACCAAAGTTCTGCGTCATACCCTGCTGCGATCTATTTTTATTTCTCTTCCCTTTGCCCGACCCGCTTTCGTTTGATTCAGCTCTCTCCGGGAGGCGCTCCTCCAGCTTCTCCCGAGTTCTCTCAAGGGTTCATTTCTACTTATGACACGGAGGCCCCGAGTCAGCGACACTCTGTGTCGCGTTGCGCTGGAGCTCAGTAATGGGGAGGAGCTGCAGGAAGGCGACGCTGAACCGAGCTTGGAAGGGTGGCAGCACTGTTTTTTTCTTGTATCCGCTGTTATTCTCTCTTTATTTTTTGTTCTTTCGCGAACATGTTCCCTCAGCAACTTACTCTTCTGACCGCCCGAACCCCCTCCTCATTATCCTCACCTTCTTCGCCGTCTTCTCTCCTTTTCTTCTTTCTTTTTTCTGCTGCGTTGGCACGTTGAGCGAATTCACGACCTTCGGCTCTGTTGGTGGAAGCTGTGCGACGGCGCCTGGAATTACTCATTTCGTCAGCAACTATTTTTTTTTGCTTCTGGGCGTCCACCGCCATTTACCTGTGGTATCTTTGTTCCTTCCAAGGTCCGCACAAAAAGTATAGCTTCCGTTCGACAGCCGCAGCAGTCGTATCATCGTGTCGGCCGGTACGTTCCCATTTGTAACCAAGCCTGGGAACGAGGGCATCATTTTCTTTGACTTGATTGTAATTGTGGGCTCAGGGCCGTTTCATACGATTACGTACGTTTTAAGAGTCTAATGACTACCAAAGTATAAGTTATGTACAACGACCAAGTATGAATGGTATTTAACCTTGCAAAAAAGAGTGTCAGCATCTACTGTTGCTTCATCGAAGATGAACGAGCGTAAGTCGATCATTTTCTGCACCGAAAGGGATAATAAGGAAGAGAAAGACTCCAACTCCTATCATTATAGTTATAGAATGTCTGGTTTTCTGGTATACGAAGACGGAAGGGGAAGTGCGCTGGTGAGATAATGAGAAGAGAGGTAAAAAAATGCATTGCATGCAGAAAAAAAGATTCCAGAAGCGTCCCGTGCTAATCAGCAGAGAAATGTTCTTCTGAAACATAGGCAAACACAGGGTACAGAATGGCGTTCGATATGCTGTTTCGGCAGCCAGTTGCCATGGCGGTGCGAAAACAAAAATTGTCTTAAATCATCTTCCTTAAAGCGTGTAAAGAATTTGAGCTTTGTTGTGTTTCACTACAACTAACTTTAAACGTTTGATAGTAATAGAACTCAAAGCTCATTTATTCATTCATATTATGTCAAGAGGTTAAGTACTTTACTTTTCCCTGAGAGGACAGGTGACGCGAACCTGAACCAACCTCAAACTGGCGTTTAGAGGGAGTGTTTCTTCGCCTGATATTTAGGTAGATCGAAGGTTATTTTATTAAAAAGAAAATGTTTGTTTGAGTGGCATACCGATACGAAAGAAAAGAAGAAAGTAATTATAAGACAGTAGTAACTTAGATGCGGCAAACACCACTGCAAGAGCATGATACATGCAACAGTAACGATGTTATTCAGAGATATGAAGCTGATGCATCTACTCGAAAGGCCACCTGCTCTATGAGCAGTGAAAAAGTGTCGAATACGAGGACTAAAGTGTCGCGTGGTTGGTGCCGCGCGGGGCACGAGCACGCAGGGACGGACCGAAACGTGCGGCCGCTTGCTTGGACGAAAAGGGAATGCCCCCCTTCTTTATTGGGCCCGAACATATGTACACACACACACACAGATCACAGGGGGCGCCACACCCTGGTGGCAGCCTAACAAATGGGGCTGAAATGTGGCGACCTCTACATCTCCCCCCTTGAAGCATTGGAGGTTAGACGGGAGAGATTCAGGCAGCCAAACATGTCAAAAGTTTCACAAGTTCAAACGGCGTGGCGGAACGATAGGCCGGCCGTGACGTGTTCGAGTCACACCGTCACTGCGGTACCTGGCTGCAGGGGACTGTTGCACAGACTGTCCGAGGGGGACCGTTGATTCCACGATGTTGGCAGGCCGAGGCTCCTGACAGCGAACTTGCTGCAGTGGTGGTGGTTCCTCTCCGGAGGCAGTAGTCCCAAAAGGCACTAGGTGACGCCGGTTGCGCTGTAGGGTGCCACCTCGCTCCGTTTCGACCACGTAGCTTCTTGGTCTTTGCCCCGGACTGAGGACCGTAGCCTGCACTTGATCAGGTCGCACCCAGACACGCTGACCTGTTTGGAGTGGCGGCAAGTCTCGAGCTCCATGATGCCTGTTGTAATTGTCGGCCTGCTTCTGCTTGTAAGTCGCATCCTTAGCGACGACTTCTTTCATTGGGGGCCAGTTGGGACATAGCTGGGAGGCTTGCTTTGGGACTGGTTCTGAGTTGACGTCCCATCAAAAGCTGGGCTGGACTAAAGCCGTTGACTCCTGGAGTGTCCCTATAGCTGAGCAGAGCCAGATAAGGATCCTTTGACTTGCGAAACAGGTCCTTGATAGTACGCACCATCCTCTCCGCCTCTCCGTTCGACTGAGCGTAGTGTGGACTGCTGGTCCTGTGGTTAAAGCCGTATGAAGCTGCAAACGCCGCGAACTCTTGCGACGAGAACGGTGGGCCGTTGTCTGACCTGACTTCTTGGGGGATTCCATGGCGGGCAAAGATGGATTTGAGAGCATCGATGACTGCCTGAGCTGTCGTGCTCCTCAGGGTCACCACCTCCGGGAACCTCGAGTAATAGTCCACCACCAGGATGAACGTCTGGCCGTTGAGGTGGAACAAGTCCATACCAAGGAATTCCCAGGGATGTCCAGGTAGGGCTGTGGAGAGCAGGGGCTCGGCTAAGTTCACGCGGGTGGAAGCGCACTGTTCACAGTTGGCAACGAGAGAGGCGATGTCTGTCGAGATACCGGGCCACCAAACTGACTCCCGAGCTAGGGCTTTGGTCCTGTTGATGCCCTGATGACCTTCATGCAACAACGTCAAGACCGCTGGCCGAAGGGACGATGGGATGACTAACCGGGCGCCCTTCAACAGAACACCGTCGCAGACAGAGAGCTCGTCTGCCACCGAGGCGTGCTTTGTAAGGTGCAGTGGTATCGTGGTCTTTTTAGGTCAACCATTTTGGCAATAGGAAGCGAGGGCTTTGCACTCGCCATCGGACTCTTGTGCCTGTCGCACGTCTTTAGGGCTGAGTGGCAAGACTTCCGACGTGCAGCCGACTACCTGTGCTGCAAAAAGTTCGATAGTGTCTAGAGGAGTGGGTGGCTTGTAGGTGATGCGCGACAACGTATCAGCTGTGGCTAGCAGCTTTCCTGGCACGTGCAGCATACGGAACTGGTATCGCATGGTCTTCAGCCTAGTCTCTGAATACGAGGAGACAACACGTCCAGTTCCATCTTGCCCAGAAGCGAAACGAGTGGCAGGTGGTCAGTCTCGACGTCGAAGGGGATGCCACGGACGAACTCGTCGAACCTTTGGATAGCCCACGTCGTTGCCAAAGCTTCTTTTTCAGTCTGGCTGTAACGCTGCTCGGTATCGGTCATTGACCTAGAAGCGAATGCGACTGAGCGGCGCTCTCCTGAGGGTTGCGTCTGTAGCAAAACTGCGCCGAGTCCGAATGAGCTTGCGTCTGCAGACACCGTAGTGGCGTACGACGGGTGGTACTTGGCCATGCACCTGTCTGACGTCAAGAGTTCCTTGATTTTCTCGAACGCTGCCTTTTGCTCGTGCTGCCACACCCAACTCGCAGACTTGTTCAGTAAGGCTCTGATGGGAGCTGTGACGTCCGAGATGTGTGGCAAGAACCTGGCAAGATGGTTCACCATTCCGAGCAGCCTTCTAACGCCAGCGACGTCCGTTGGGGCTTCCATGGCTTTGACTGCTTCGACCTTGCCCGGATCTGGCCTGATGCCCTGTGCTGAGACGACAACTCCGAGGAAGGAGACCTCGGGTACCCCAAAACGACACTTGTCCTGGTTCAATGTGATACCTGCTTTTGCAAGGCGAGATAGCACCTGGCTCAGTCTGGCGTCATGTTCCTGGCGGGTGCGTCCAAAAACCAAAATATCGTCTATCATATTGGCGACTCCTTCTTGGCCCTCCAGGATTCTTGCCATCTGCTTTTGGAAGTACTCTGGTGCGGAGGTGATGCCAAAGGGGAGCCGGCAGAAGCAGTATCGGCCATATGGGGTGATGAATGTCGTAAGCTCTTGGGAGTTTTCAGAGAGCTTCACCTGGTGGAAGCTTGCGGTCGCGTCCAACTTCGAAAAAACTGTTGCATCGCCGAGGAGGCCAAGGACTTGCTCGACAGTTGGCAGAATATGTCTTTCCCGAAGGACGACCTTGTTGAGTTGTGTTAAGTCGACGCAGAGGCGGTAGGAACCATCGCCTTTCCGGACGACGACGAGACCCGAGCACCATTGTGTTGGCTTGTCGACCCTACGGATCACGCCTGCGCTTTCCAATTTGTCCAGTTCGCGGCGGACAATCTCGAGCAGCGGAATGGGGATCCTGCGAGGTACGCTTAGCGAGAAAGGTACGGCATCGGATTTCAACCGGATGGTGTACTCGTCCTTGAGAGTGCCCAATCCATTGAAGAGCTCGGCGTGCAGCGTCGCTTTTGATGTCTTGAGTTGATCAAGAAACCGAACTACTTGGAGGGCTTGGAGCGCTGGCAGTCCCAGAAGAGGCACAGTGAGAGACTGGATCACGTAGAGGCGCTGACGGCTTGTTTTCCCTTGCCACTGAAGTCGTGCCATATACGAGCCAAGCACGCGCAGCGGCTGTCCTCCCGGGCCAGTGAGCAGAGTGTCGACTTGGTCGAGTGTGGCAGGCAAGGTAGGAAAGTCGCTGGGAACAGCAGATACTTCGGCTCCGGAGTCAACCTTGAACTGCGCTGTGTAGTCGTCAACGGTGACGTCGACGAACTTTGCCGAGGCGGGCGTCGCGACGGCGTGCAGGTGAACGGAGCTGAGCTTGTACTGCTTGAACTTCCGCGAGCGGCATACTTCGGCAAAGTGGCCTTTGTTTTTGCAGAAGTTGCAGGTGGAGCGACGGGCCGGGCAGTCTGAACGTCGATGAGGCGCGCGGCCGCAGAATTCACATGTGGACGGCTCGCGTGAGCGCTCTGCTAGCGACTGCGGCGAACGAGGCTTAGCGGCGGAGCGACGGCGAGAGGGGAACTTGCTAGCTTTTGCGGCGTCGAGGTTGAGCTCGCGGGAGTGCTCGGTGCGGTTCTGGGGCAACGCCTTTTCCCTGTCGGCGTCTTCGGATTGACGGGCTTGTGTCCAGGCGTCCTGTAGTGTCAACTTCGCGTTCCGGCACAGCTGGTCCGAGAGACGGGAGTCGCGGAGGCCGACGACGAACCGGTCGCGTACGAGCCTTTCCTCGACAGCAGCAGACGGATAGTTACAGCGCTTGACCATCCTGCGCAGTTCTGCGTAGTACGTGTCGACGCTTTCGTCGGGCAGCTGAACGCGTCTGTGGAACCGTGACGATTCGTAAAGCTCGTTTGCCGGGTGCACGAAGTGCTCAGTGAAGCGGGTGGCAACGGCTTGGTATGAAGCGAGCGACTGGGCGTCGAGCGAGGAAGTCTCGAGAAGCGGGCGAGCCTCCGGGCCCATGCAGTACAGTAGCGAGCGTACCTGCATGTCTTCCGACGCTTTCGTCAGTCCTGAAACCACTGCGTAGTCTTCGTAGCGGCTGAGCCATGTCGCCCACGTTGGCGGGTTCGCGAAGTCGAACGGTGCCGGCGGCTGGAAGTTGACGCCGTACAGTTTTGGCGGCTCGCCGGTCTCGAGGGACATCTTCGTGCCTTCCTATGAGGTGAGGGCTAAGGCAGGGGGGCGTTATCCGGCCACTTCTGACACCATGTCGCGTGGTTGGTGCCGCGCGGGGCACGAGCACGCAGGGACGGACCAATACAGATCACTGTATTTTTCATTATGTCACAGTCATCTCAGTTATTGCAGTGAATCATGGGGAATCACATACAAAACGTATTTAACACCATTGCTAAGACTACAAAAACGTGCCTTGAAAACCATGGGATTACCTTCTTCGAATAGTTCTAACAATAACATTTTTGACGCAATGCAAATCATGTCATTCACAACCTTACGCGATTACAAAATAGCTCTTATGGTTAATAATATTATAAATACCAGCTACCCCTTACCTCTTGGTGCATTCAGTATTCCCGTCCGCAACACTAGACAAGCCAGCAATGGCAATTTTAACCTTCCTATTTGCCATAATGCGTACGGAGAAAGACGAATAGAATTTACAGGAGCGAAAATTTGGAACTCGTTGCCAATTGAAGTAAAGCAAGCTAGGAATTTCAAACTGACATGCAAGAAACATTTTTTTGGGAATGGAAGCAAGGCTACAAAGTTAGTTTTTCTTCAATGTGTTTGTGATTGCTGTCCTATATGTTATTTTGTATTGGACCGCTTACTAGCCTCATTGGCTATCGGTCCAAATATCTGTGTATACATTTTGTTTGTGTTACTCAATAAAGACTTCTTGATTCTTCTTGATTCTTCTTGAAACGTGCGGCCGCTTGCTTGGACGAAAAGGGAATGCCCCCCTTCTTTATTGGGCCCGAACATATATACACACACACAGATCACAGGGGGCGCCACACCCTGGTGGCAGCCTAACAAATGGGGCTGAAATGTGGCGACCTCTACATAAAGAAGGGGCAACAAAGAGAAACCAAACTGGACGCTGTTTAGTGTCGTCGTTTCGACCTCGGTGGGAAGTGCCAGAGTGGTTGAAATTATCCGAACTCTTGAAAGACGCATTCTAGGCCGCAATTTTGCAGCGATGCCTTTCACACGATTCTATGGTACTCTTATCATTCACGGCCGGCTGATTCTTCTGATAACTCGTGCGGAGCGTGTCTATGATCACGTACGGAGCGCGAAAAAGCAATAGGATAGAAAAAGGCTTCGCTACAAATTGCGACCTTTAACTTATATTGAAGCAAAAATTTTATTCGCGAGGTTATCCCATACTATAGTTTTGTACAAACAAATGTGCAACAACTGTGTGCGTTGCAATATATAATTGTACAAACAAATGTGCAACAACTGCGTGCATTGAAACACCTAGTTGGCATCATCAGTGCACCTGAATAATTGTTATGCAAAGTGAAATGGCAACTCAGGCAGTTTTTTTAGTTGTATGAAGCTGAACGGAATGTATCGTGAATTCTCAGGAGAACTTCAACCATATGCACCAAATGAAGCGACTGAGGGTTGCGTAGTATTTACGCAAATTAAATTTGAAGATGGGCATCGCCGGTTGTCTTGGTCAAGAAAAAGAATGAGAGCTGGCGATTTTGTGTTGACTACCGTCAACTGAACAAGATTATGAAAAAGGATGTGTATCTTTCCAGCGGATTGATGACGCTCTCGACTGCCTTCACGGATCCGAATACTTCTCTTCAATTGACCTCGGATCCGGTTATTGGCAGATTGCGGTTGATGAACTACACCATGAGAAGACCGCTTTCGTTACACCAGACGGCCTTCACCATTTCAAGGTTATGCCTTTCGGACTTTGTTGTGCCCCAACAACTTTCGAAAGAACGATGCACTCTCTTCTTCGGGGTTATAAGGGGTCCACCTGCCTATGTTATCTGGACGATGTCATCGTATTTTTCCTTACGTTTGACAGCCACCTCGTTCGTTGGGCGCTATTTTTGAAGTCTTTAAGAAGGCTGGTCGTCAACTTAACTCTTCTAGGTGTCATTTTGACACGGCGAAGTCAATGTTGTCACCTTGTCAGTGCTGCCGGTATACATCCTGATCCTAATAAGATTCACGCAGTCAAGAACTTTTCTGTACCCTGCTCAGCAAAAGATGTGCGCAGCTTCGTCGGATTACGCTCCTATTTTCGTCGGTATGTTGAAAATTTTGCGAACATCGCCCGGCCACTGACTGGCCTTCTCAAGAAGGACACCGCGTTCTTTTGGGACTGCGAACAAGCCGACACCCTCAACACCCTCATCCGCTTGTTGAGAACGCCTCCGATATTAGGCCAATTTGATCCATCTGCACCAACTCAAGTTCGCACAGACGCCAGTGGCTATGCTATAGGTGCCGTCCTTGCCCAACAGCAAAACGGAGACGAGCGTGTAATTGCCTACGCCAGTCGCCTCTTGTCCCCTTCAGAGCGGTGATGTTTCTATCACCGAGCACGAGCGCCTCGCTCTGGTGTGGGCAGTGGCTAAATTTTGTCCTTACTTGTTTGGCCGGTCATTTTCTGTCATCACGGACCATCATGCCCTGTGCTGGCTTTCGTCACTGAAAGACCCGATAGGCCACCTTGGTCGCTTGGCACTCAGACTCCAGGAATAGTTTTTCGTTGTGGTGTACAAGTTCGGCCGCTTACATCTGGACGCTGAGTGCCTGTCTGGTCACCCCGTCGATCCTCCTGACGATTATGAACTGGATTCTGACACTTCACTTCTGGCCATTTCTAACTTTCGCGACATAGTTACTGAGCAGCGAAAGGACGACTCTCTACGGTCGATAATCGAGCACTTGGCTTCTGGCTAATCAGATCGCTAAATCAGAATGTTTGTGCTCCACGGCGACATTCTTTATCGAGGTAACATCAGCTTTGAAGGACCAGATTTACTTCTAGTTGTCCCTCGTCACCCCCGTTCTACTGTTCTTGCTGAGCTCCACAACGCACCCACTGCCGGACACCTTGGCACCTCCCGCACCCACGACAGAGCGCGACTTCGCTTCTTCTGGGTAGGCCTGTACCACTCTGTGCGACGTTACGTTGCGGCTTGTGACCTCAGCCAGTGGCTAAAGAGGCCATGTGCGTAACCTGCTGGCCACCTTCATCCAATCGATTGTCCTAAGCAGCCTGCCTTCCGTTTCGGCATGGACCTTCTTGGCCCCTTTCCCACATCGATTAAAGGGAACAAATTTATGGCCTTTGCAACACACTATGTGACCCGCTATGCTATTACACGTGCCCTGCGCACCAACTATGCTACAGGTGTAGCATACTTTTTACTTCAGAATGTGATTCTTCAGCATGGCGCTCCAAGGCAGCTGCTTGCAGATCGTAGCATCTACTTTCTGTCCCAAGTTGTCGAAGGCATGCTTCGTTCTTGCTCCACTGAACACAAGTTCGCAAGCGCATATCACCCTCAAACGAACGCACTGACTGAAGGACTAAATCGCACCACTACAGAGATGTTGTCTATGTACAGTCGCAATCAAAAATACGCGGCCCACGGCTCCGGGCGCAGGAGCGGCTACGGGGCCACACCACGGCGCTGCTATCTCCATCGGGCGCCTGCTTTGAGGGTGCACCGAGTGACGCCAATCTTCGCCCTCAGTCTCGTGCGGTTAAGTGACGCGCTTGATAAATTTCAAGTGCAGCGTTCGACTGTTTCGCAGCTGACGGTCAGTTGGAAAGAGGGTTCGTCAGTGTGCGCTTTCCTTCTTCCCCGCGGCAGCTCGCGTTCGGCCGTCCGGCCAAGCGCACGGAACGTATGCCTGGCAGTGTCCGATCTGGTTTCACGTTTCATGTTTACGTGCACCTTGCGCCCGTGTGTGCCACGCTTCCGTGCTTGGCGTTTGACGGACGGCGCACGTGCATGCAGGCTCTCAACGAAAGACGCCATGGCAAGGCAGTGGTGCAGACTAGTAGCAAGCAAAGAGCCACCACTTTGTTGGTGTCAACGCCCATCCTGACTAATGTTCCATTCTCGTTTAAGGCGAAAGCGTTTCTAGGCTCACATTGCAGAAAGCGTCCGAACCTGCCAGCCTTGTTCGGAAGCCGTCCGCCGCCGCCGTGCCAAGAACTGCGGCAGCACGACAAACGAAACAAAATGGAAGCACACTCCTGTGCACTGACCATCAGCTGCGAAACAGCCGAACACCGCACTTGAAATTTATCAAGCACGTGGCTTGTCCGCACGAGAGTGAGGGCGAAGATTGGCGTCACTCGGTGCACCCTCAAAGCCGGCGCCCGTTGGAGATAGCAGCGCCGTGGTGTGGCCCCGTAGCCGCTCCTGCGCCCGGAGCCGTGGGCCGCGTCTTTTTGATTGAGACTGTACGTTTCGGCAGACCATCATGATTAGGGCAGCACTTTGCCCTGCGTGACATTTGCATACAATTCGTCACGTCAGGATACCCCCGGTTTCTCGTCTTTCTAACTCTTGTTTGGTCGCCGTCTTACTCTGCCTTTTGACACCCTGCTATCTCCGGTGTCGCGACACACCACGGAATGCGCTCATGACGCCATTAGTCGGGCTCGTACTCTCGCCAGATTGCTTATGTTCGACTTACGGTAGCTCAGGCTTCACAAAAGACTCGCTACGACAGTCGCCATCAAAACCTTGACTTCCGGAAATCTCGTACTTCTGTGGACTCCAATTCGCCAAGTTGGCATATCCGAAAAATAACCCCATAATTTATTGAATGTATAGGTAAGTTTTTCTCAGACATAGGTTTCTTCTAGATATCACCACCTGACTTCTATATTTCTAAATCTGCCCTGATGACGTAAGTTATGTCGCGGACCAAAACTAAATACCGTTCATCAACAAAAAGTCATGCACCACAGCTTCACGACAATGCCCGGTACGGTGGTGCGAGTAGTAATCTGTGGTAAAGATAGAGCGGCAGCCCATCATTCCAAAGTAACTAATTAATCCCCGTTTGTTTTTCTCAAGAACGTGACTAGCTAGTAGAAGGGCGAAGTGATCTTCACATGAAGCTTGCAGCCTTTCGGTGACCGGCCGAACGCGTTTTTTGCGTATACTTCGGGCGCATGGAATCGAAAGGCTCAAACCCTCTCATAGCGAAAGTTTTTCACAATTACTCCGGTGGCTGTAAAGAAAGCGCAGACTTTTAGTTCTCTTTTAGCGTGCACGCTCTGAAACAAGAAACATATTTACTAGAAAGGAGAAATCGATCTACAAATTACCCATTATTATCCCGTCGCGTTGATGAGCTGCACTCTTCGGCCTGGGTTACGTATTATGACAAAAATATACTCCGTGCAGTGTCAGTATGTATTATGTAAAATCAGGAAATTGAAGTCAGAGTCGCGTCAACCGCTTACATCATAAATTGCAAGAAAGCAACCTAAAACTGTACTGCATAGTATTCTCAAGGCAAACGTCGATGCGTGCGATTCATTTCAATTTCTTATCTGTTCGAGGGTACAAATATGCTGTTCAGATGACGACACACAGTTTCACCAGCCGTGGTGGCGTAGTGGATTCGGCGTTGCGCTGCTAAGCCCGACGCCGCGGCACGGAATCCCGGCCGCGGCGCCTGCGGCATATCGATGGGGGCGAAATGCAAAAGTGCCCATGTGCCGTGCCTTGGGTGCGTGGTAAAGGGTACAGCTGGTCAAAATTAATCTGGAGTTCCCCACTACGACGTGCCTCAATATCATATACTGGTTTTAGCACGTGTAAAAGCACAGAATTTAATTCCTCAACGCGCGATTTAACTTTGCAACTATTCGTAATATTTTCCTCCAACATATGTTCCTATTGGCCATGGACGTATGGATGGATGGATGGATACAACTTTCTTGTACGTCCGGCAAAGTTTAACTTGACCCGGGCTCAGGTCTCCCAAGGGGGAACATCAAGGCCCTGCCTCAACGCCGCCTCACGGGCTTGCTAGACTGCCCACGTCTGGATTCCGAGGTCTGAGCTGCGCAGAGCGGCGGCCCACCTCGACGACAGGGTCTCCGGAGCAACTGCCATCCTTACTATAACTACATTGCACTCCCACAGCATGTGTTTGAGGGTTGCTGGTCCTTCCTGACACAATTTGCACGTGTCGTCCTGATGCTTATCTGGGAAGACACGTTTCAGACGGAATGGATAAGGGAAGGTGTTCGCCTGGAGCTGTCTCCAGGCACTTTTTTTTCCCATCATATGTATACGGTCGAAACAAAACTAAGTCGGAATGCAAATCATTTCAGTGTTAGATTGCCTTCTCCACGTGTAGGGGAAATGCAATAGGCACTTCAGAATGTAATATTACTCAAATTTTTGTTCGCATAAGGTTCCTGGCTATATGCATGAAATGAAAATTACAAATATATTGCCAAGTTTTGTCTGTTAGCGGCATGCTTCATATACTGCATTTAAAAAACAAACCACCATTTTTTAAAATTTTAACACGTGAGTCTAAAAACAAATAAGCAATTTATTTTCAGAGATGATCCACAGTTGCCATATAAGAATCAAAAGTTAGTTCTTCAGGTTGTCATTTGAGTAATAAAAACGGGCGACTTTCATGCACACGCAGTATAAGCGGCAAAGACTCACAACTGGTTATTTAATTCGAAAGGGAAAGCTCTCAGTTTACCAATGTAGTGTTTGACCATGTAGCTTTAACCATGTAGATTTATAATTATGCAGTATTACCTGTTTCTGCAAAGAAATGACTAAAGAGCGCAGTCAATAATTACAAAATTAAGGTTACACAACATACGCTGGTTAATGTTCCATGAAACTTGCAATTATTAGTATCGTTTAGGATTTTTACGTGAAGACGATTCCATTGAAGTGATGTGCGAGGCAAGAAAGACGTTATTGTGACTATATTTCATGCCTACATTCTAAAGGCGATAAATACGATGCGATATGTGTTTCGATGGCGATGTCACTTAAGAGGTAGAAATTCAAGATTAGTCTTATTTGCGGTTAAAGTAACAATTCGATCACAAGATAAACATATGAAACGAGTAGACTAATTTTGAGAAGTTCTAATGAGGTAATAAGGTTAATGGATCGAATCTCATACGGCGGGTGTATATTCTAATTTTGTTCTGATCAGTGTTTTCTACAGTAGTAATTTGAGAGAGGATAGTCCAATATAAAATAGTGGAGCAAATAACCCTTTATTTTTTATATCTATTGTTATTTCGGAGATGAGAAAAGGAGTAGCCATCACCATTACAAGGTGGCTACACTTTCTTTTATTTTCGTTTCGATTTCGAAGTTCAATTTGCATTGTTAGTAATATCGATAAAGGTTGGCCAGGCCAAATTAGTCGTAATATGAACACGTAAATACACCAATATGCAGGCACTAACGCACCGTTAAGCAAGTACATCGAAGAAGAGTTGTTCTGAATAGAAGTTGTTCGGATGATCTGGCTGTTACGTCTTATGTGTCGCAAGGCTCCGTGTTGGGGCCACTTTTCTGACTAATATTTGTCATTTTAAGGAAACCCAGATTCTTTTGTCTGCGGATCATTGTGTATTAAATGCAAGGGTATCTGATGAGACAGATTGGTTTTCAATGGCGGCTGAACGAAATGGTTAAGTAACCAAGAAATGGTTAACCAGCGAAGCTGAAACTTATGGACGCGGTATTTATCACTGGGTTAATCCCGATGGTTCACTAAATGACGGCTTGGTCATTTGACCAAGCCGTCATGAGGGCTTGGCTTGGTGAGGCTGCTGGATCCACGCTCGCAGTTGCTGCTTGCGCTCGGCTGCACAAGCCTGTTCTTGTGCCCGGGCTGCAGCATCGGCACGGCGTCTATCTGTCTGAAAAATATTTATTCACAGAAGTTTTGTACAGGGAGGGTGCGGGAGCTGTCCTTAAGGGGCTGGCCTTTACAAACCCTAGGTGGGCTCGCCCTTACGGGCGGGAGCCCATTGGAGTCGGCCGCCGCGCGGGCCCGCTCGACCAAGGCCCGTTGGTCGAGCGGGCCCGCGCTCTCTCTCTCTCTCTCTCTCTCAAACACACACACACACACACACACACACACACACACACACACACACACACACACACACACACACACACACACACACGCACGCACGCACGCACGCACACACACACACACACACACACACACACACACACACACACACGCACACACACACACACACACACACGCACACACACACACACACACACGCACACACACACACACACACACACACACACACACACACACACACACACACACACACACACACACACACACACGCACGCACGCACGCACGCACGCACGCACGCACGCACGCACGCACGCACACACACACACACACACACACACCTATCCGCAAGAAACGTTTACTTCCTCACTACTGTGCAGCTGCAGATGCGCCAAGGTGGGCGTTCTGATTCTTTTTTTTTCTTTTCCCCGCACGACGGCCCCCGCCGTTGCGGATGCGCGGAAGCGAGCGCCATCTGGTGGTGCTGCAAGAAACCCAGTGACGCGCACGGGGCGCGTGCTTCCCTGTGATTGGTTGACCTATTCGGCAAGGGAACAGCCAAGTCTCAGCGCCCACGGTCACGAAACCTGGCGAGGTTCGCAAAAACAAGCTTCGCTTTTAAAAACACAAACTGAATTTTTGAAGCTGTAACGGCATATGCGTCGATTCTACATGCAATCAATCTTGCTCTGCGTCCACAAGATGCCAGCCGCTGTGGAAAGAGCGCTCTACGGGCCGCCTTTTTCTAACATTTAGCCTGGAGATCTGCGAAACGAATTAAGGTCTCGGCTAGCGAGCTGTACTTCCGATAGAGAAGTATTGTATTTGCCGTAATCAAGCGGGAAACCACAAAAGTAGAAGGAAGTAAGCAAACATCGTTTTACAAAACTTCGTCGCGTGCGTGCGGGCATACACAAATTAAGTGCCTATAGTATAGTCTAATAGTATACTCTAATTGCTGCTTGATGCTGCACTTCAAGCTTCTTTTTTATACGCAAAGAAATTCGTTCTAGCCGGCGTCTACGAGCAGCCAGCGCTGGTGCGATCGGCGGGCAGCCATCTTCTGATCCTTTCGGAACAGGGCAGTCTCCGGCTTTTCTAGAAAGAAAGGACAAGAAAAGAAAGGAAATAATAATAATAATAATAATAATAATAATAATAATAATAATAATAATAATAATAATAATAATAATAATAATACCAGTGAAAAGTTTTTGGCATATATTTGCATCTTTAGTGCGCGCATGTCGCTTGCACGTGGTGAATTTTTTCGGTTTTTGAGAGCGTGACAGACAGGTGAAGTGGGCGTGGTCCGTGAAATTTTGACTAATCGCGGAGGGCTAATGGCTGAAGTAGATTAGAAACAGATTGGAATAGCTTTACATTATAGCGTCCTATATCTAGGTGTTCTGCAAGTATTCACTTTTAGAGAACAAACAAATGCTACCAATACCCAAACTTTGTTTATAGGTAAAAATCGTATGAAGAAAGGCGCGTGCTTTGTCGAATCAATAATAGCTGGCCTTCACTTAACAACTTAATGAATAACAAAGGAAGGTACGTGAGATAAGGTGCAGTGATGGGGGTCCTAAGAGAGCGAGATTTTAGGGGAATGTGTGCAACTTTGGGAGAGGTTTTTGTTTTGGACTAGGCTTCAATAAGCCGGGATAAGAAGGGTTATGATGACAGTGATGATCCCTGAGTTCATGCACGTAACAGCAAGGAACATTGTATGTCAATGAAGTCTATGTCGATTGCCGGACCCCTCGTTGGCAGTCGCTACTCTAGACTACCACACATTTTATGATGTCGTTACTGCTAGCGGTGGACAAGCTGATAAAGTGCTTCACATTCAAAGCGCCAGGACGCAAACACTGCACTTTTAATTTTCATTTAGTGTGAATGAGAAGGAGGGGGGGCACAGCGATAGAGAGAGAGAGAGAGAGAGAGAGAGAGAGAGAGTAGATAAGAAAGGCAAGATGGTCGTCAACGAAGTCCACGTTTGGTTTGCAACCTTATGCTGCGGGAAATAATTAAATTGATGACACACCGAAATACAACACCGAAATAAGGTTTCCCCGTGGCTAACGAACAGAGCTGCTTTAAAACTTGCGCGACATCGCATGGGAAGTTTCGGACTCTTGTTGTTGAAATCAAAATTTTTAAAAAAAGTTTAGTTGGCTTCAGCCGCCGCGCGCACGTTTGGTACTTACGCGAGCTATGTGGGTTTTGGGACAGCCTGTAGGACTTGAAAAGCTTCAGACTTTGTCAGCCTGTAGAGTTTAATGAAACGAAGTTAAACTAGGGTGCATAGTTTGGTTTCCCACAACGCGCACTTGAAGCGCGGGAAGCACGTCCGAGCTGTTCTCAAGTGACTCCTCAAAACGTCATAGTCGTCGCGCAAGAGGTTTAACAAATGAGCGCTGCCTAAACACGCGCGGTGAAGGTGGAACGTCGAAAGATAAATTTGGTAAATACCTCAGTGCTTCCATAACAGTTTTAATGTGATTCCAATGCGCGCTTTCCTGATGTTGTGGAGCTGCCATGGTGCTCGGAGTAATAAATTTAGCTTGGAAATTTCTGCACAACCTATTTGCGCAATTATTGTCAAATATGTCATCTTGCTAGCAAATCTTTGCGTTTTGGTTAGCTCACTTATTTGAGCAACTGCCCTGGTGAGAGAGTTATTCGGATTCGGTGGCCAAACAAGGATTCATTTTGCTTCAAATGCGGAGCTTTTCTTAACTAGAAACAACGTTGGCTGTCTTTCTTGCTTGGTACCACATTCACGTGGATGGCAAACACCCTTTCTATAGCAGCACTCTCTCGAATTTATGAAATAATTACTGAACAAACAGCCTATCTGACCGCATGGTTGAAAGAGGTGAGTTAAACTTAAAAAAAAACTAAATGAAAAATGTTAATTGAAAATAGTGAAACCTGGAAATCGGCCTTTATGGGTTTACTGCAGGTGTTTTTATGTTCAGGAAACTGATAAGAAAAAACGGTATTTTAATGCTTATAGTCATTCCAAGTTATCGTTGTCTCAGAGACCGTAGCGATTATTTCAAACAGCTTACTATAGAGACCTAGGCACCCAGTTCCTAAGAGCGGAGCTGTCTATGGCTGGGGTGCGGGATTTTATGGCATCCTCGCGGAAAAAATTTGCCCCTAAAAAGTGAGAGTGAAAGAGCCAACAACAAAAGCAAACTCATATCGCTGTTCGCGTCGGAGCTCGGTTCAACGGCCACCTGTGTCTAAAACGGCGCTCCGTCACAGCCTAGTCTATGTGAATGTATGACGTAGTGCGTGACGTAGCGTGCGCCTGATACGGCGACCAAGGGTAATTTTTGATGCCATTTCGCTCCACCGCTGCTACGGGAAGGCGACGCGTGATCCGTACGCCTGAATAGCAGCGTATCTACGAGGAGCGACAGCGAGAGCAGCGGCGGGAGAGAGACCGTCACGTCGTGCCAACCCGGCGGCCCGAGAAGAGCGTGCCAGAGATGTGGTACGTAAGCGACGGGCACGAGCCGACGACGCACATCGCGACGCCGGGAATGCCGCAAAGAGACGTCGACGCCACGAGGGCACGGCGCCGGGTTTCGACGGCGCCCACGCAAGGTTTCAAAGATGCTTTCTCAGTCATGACATATCTCAATTACATATCGCGTAATTACTAAAAAGGGAATAAGAGCCTCTACCAAACCACCGTAGCAGCTTCGCTGGTCAACCACCTTCACAGAGTGGAATGTCCGATGAATAGCTTTCGATGCCGCGCACCATCTTTTATACTGCTGCGACTTTGAAAGACTAATGCAGCGTTTTGGGCGTGTTGGTATGACATGACAAAGATTATAGCGCACGAAAAGACGAGGGCACAGAGAGACGTGGTACTCACACAGGCGCTGACAGTGTGTATTTCGAGTAAGAGAACCACATATATAAGCAACATCCGAATTGTCATAAGTGCAAAAACGAGATTTACTTCAACGTACGCTTCTGAATTAATTCCGGGGTTTAACGTGCCAGAACGACGGTCTCGACATGCCGGATAGGGGGCTACAGATTAATTTTTACCACCTGGGGTTTGTTAATGTGCACCCAGTAAACGGTACACGAATGTTTTTGCATCTCGCTCCCATCGGAATGTGGCCGCCCCGGCCAGGGTTGAACCCGCAACCTAGATGTCAGCAGCGCAGCTCCATAGCCACTGAGCTATCGCAGCGGGCGCTTCTGAACTGGAGACTGAAATTAATTTTTTTTCTTCCCAATAAAAAGAAAAAGGTAACCTAACAAAAAGTTTAACTTTTCTTGAATGAGTTATATGTCATAATAAATCGCGGCACACAGATGAAAATGGACCATCAAATTAACTGACTGGCTGGCGTAAACTATAAAGGGGGCAAAAAGTGAGCTAATGTTATTGAGGGTTACAGGCTGTGAGATAACACGTCGTTCATTAGCCTCAGTAACAGTCGTGCGTTATTATTGTAAATAAATAAGTCAACCTGAAAACATATGTGTCTCCGTAAAAAGGAACAAAGTGCAGTTGTTAAAAAATTGGTCTGTAGTGCATCCGAGGCAGCTCGCGCTCACTGAAACCACGGACAGTCTATTTATGATCCCGGTGAACAAGCAGCCCATTTGTAGCGCGCTCAATGCTCTCTCGCAATTCTCAAACCAATTCAAGACGGTGAAAATAGTCACTTCCTCAAGAAAACGCTTTTACATTTCGAGAGTGCGTGCTCGTTTCAGCCATATTTTGAGGATACGCTTAACGACTTCACCGTAAACAAGCTCGTTTCGGTGCTGAGCAGAAGTAACATGCGTTCGAGGAGGTGGTTTGACTTCGTTTATTTCTGGGAAGATTCCTCCGCATTTCAAGTGAACAGCTGTCCACTAAAGAAAGAAAGGAAGGAAAAAAAAAGAAAAAAAGAAACCTAGGCACGTCGCATAAATTTTCGCCATGCTTCTTAACGATGACGCTGCTCAGACATCAAGGCGGAATGGCTCTCAACGTGAAAAAGAATACGCGTGATTATTTGAGTGTGCATTTCGCTGTTGCGTGCCTCGATAACTTACTGATCCGTGCATCGTTTCATTACGGCAACGAAGGCACGAGATTTTCGAGGATGAATAAAACTGCCATACAGCATCTCCAGTCTGTTATTTACGCTTCGATTGACGTGGCTAACAGCACAGGCTATGTTTTGACAGCGCAATAATAAACTCGGAGCAATAAGATAACCCGTGCGCGCTGGCTGACCTTTTGGCGCCTCTTTTTACAGTGTTAAATGAAGAAGCATTTTTTTTATGGAACGACAATTAATTACCCTTGCTGTTCTGTTTGTTTCATCCAATTCTTTTTGGAACAAGTGGAGCAAAGCAGAAAGCGGGTCTTCTTTATTCGGACTGCTCTAATCTAACCAATAAATCTAGCTGCTCTGGTTAATTATTATAGTAAATATGAACAAGGCCGGATCACTTGACTGTAAGAACATGTGTGGCGAAAATTTCAGATATGCATTCTATGGTGGCGATAGAGTAAAATGGAGAACATGATGACTGGCAGGTAATGAAACTGATGAGGTAGATATTCGGTTCTGGTCTTTAAATTATTTCTCAGAATAACTTAGGAAAGCAACCGAGCAACGGAAAGGTACAACAATTTCCTCAAGGAGATATTAGCTTAGGATTAGATGTCCACAATAAAATAGTGTTCGGGATAGAAACGAAAAAATTTCCCTATAAGTAAAGAGTATCAACAACAGGTGTACTTATTTGTAGCTTTCGACGAAATGTCTTCAAAGCTTTGAGCGAAGTGTTTGAGGCCGCGAATGGTACGTTTGAAAAGAAGGAACTAGAACAAGAAAAAAAAAAACGTTGTTATTACATTCTGCGCACCTGAGGAGGACAGTGCGACAAATAATAGCCCGTAGCGACACCCTCCCATTAGACAGGTGCCTACGCAATGCAACGCAGCTGGCAGTGGTTCTCAGATTTGTGATAAACCAGGGCTCCTGGATTGGCGCTTTACGGGCCTCTTTAATCGGGTTATTGAGGACCGTGTCGCAGATCCATAATCAAGAATTTACTGTTACAAAGAATGCTGCGTTTCATCGTAGCCGTTTTAGAGACAAACGAGCGTAGGTTCGTTAGTGTTAATGCTTCTGCATCTGTGCTCCGCCGTTGCATATAAAAAATACGGGTTTCGCTCTTTCGCATCATCACCTCTTTTGGAATCCGCCGTGGTCCTTCGCAATGGGCACCATAAATGAGACGTAAATTGGTGTACTGCGACCGCGTGTATTGTGCTGTAGCTTTTGTCCAGCAGTAACTGGCAAATGAAACATTTTAAAGCGACTCCGTGGGCGGCTGTGTTTCTGCCGCACGGATGCGTTGAGGGACGGTTTTGG
Organism: Dermacentor albipictus; assembly: GCF_038994185.2. Classification (NCBI taxonomy): domain Eukaryota; kingdom Metazoa; phylum Arthropoda; class Arachnida; order Ixodida; family Ixodidae; genus Dermacentor; species Dermacentor albipictus. The sequence continues at coordinate 197,932,152 of NC_091821.1, read as the reverse complement.
GAGAACGCGCGAAGTCCTGTGTGTCTACTGCGCAGCACCGGAGATGGTGGCACAGTGGTTGTGAACGTTAGCAACGCGCTTGCTTTCTGATACCTCTTGCACTAGCCTGTGCCTATTGTACCGTTGTTTGTGCAAATGAAAATTGTCGCCCTCATACAGGTGCTCGCTCTGTTGATAACTGACTAGGTAATCAATATGTTGCCTGCCTTTTCACTGTACAATAGTACCGCCGACAACGAATGTATTATAACAGCGCTAGCTAGTGCAACCTCGGAACGTGTTGGGAAGATACAGCATTTGTACACTGGGTGCAGATTACACGTACTTCAACAGCGTTACGCGTCGAATGTAGTCTAGGCCGCTGGCTTGTGTTAATGGATTGCCGGTAGATACGCATAGTATAGAAAAAAAAAAAGGACACGTGCGTTTAGGCTTGCGAAAGCCATACTACAGCTGGGGTATTAACACACAAATATTGAACAAGTAAAACTAATAAAAAAAGAACTATTCTCGCGCAGAAATAAAGAAAAAAATTGCTTACATCTTGCAGTGAAAGGCATATTGGAAAAATACAAGTAATAAAGTAATAATAAAAAAACGAAACGAAAAGTCCTCATTCTGCATGTTATTAGCTGCTATAGGTTATAGCAGAATTGTTATTCAGATATTTCGCGACTTGTCATGCCCTTATCATTATGTTCTTACGTATGATGTTATTAGTATACACTTATTGGTATGCTCTTCTTAACTATTATAGTTGACATTAAGAGAAAAAAAAAATGGAACTGTGCAGGCCATGCAATCTGTAGGGCAGATAACCGGTGGACGATTAGAGTTACAGCATGGGTAACAAGGGAAGGGTAGTGCACTAGAGGACGACAGAAGTCTATGTGAGGTGATGAAATTAGGAAATTTGCAGGCCCAAGATGGAATTAGCTAGCGGAAGACAGGGATAATTGGAGATCGCTGGGAGAAGCCTTCGCCCTGCAGTGAGCATAAATATAGCCTGCTGCAGCAGCAGCTGCTGCTGATGATGATGATTAGCATGCTATTATTAGTATTTCCTTATTAGTTCTGATCAAATTAACGTAATAGAAACCGTCCAACGTCCATTTGTTCGCACTTACTACGATACTATTCGGATACTATCACTATCGCGCAAAACTTCAGATCATTAAACTGCTTTAAAAGTGCCATGAAAAAATATTTGCTTTCCCTTTCTGATTGACATTGTGCTAATTGGTTTCTTGTGTGTTTTATGTACAGTTATTTTAAGTGCGTTTTATATTGTGCTTGTATATATATAAAGCTTTTTTCGTGTTCATATTACTCTGTTGATCCTAAACTGTTTCTACTTAGAAAGTTGTACAGTGATTGTTGTATTTAATGCACGTATGTTTGTAATGTATGCTATGTATGTCTAATCCACGCTATTGATATGTGTGTATATTATCTATATGTTATGATATGCTACCTGAGTAATGTATGTATGGTTGAGCAATGTATGGGTGACAGGGCCTTAGTCAGGCAGACAATTTACTGCCTTTAGCGTCGCCATCCAAGACCTTCACTGTGTCTAAATCAATGCAGAATAAAAAATAAATAATATGACTACCTCAGCCTGTTAGTTGACTTTGCGTGACAGTGGACTCGCGCGTGACGTAAAGCTCTTGCAACAAGTGACGCGTGGGCTCGGTGATTGTCATATGTCACTAGCATCGTTGGAGTCTCGGGTTCCGTCACCGAAAACAAGCGTTTTGACTCATTTTACCCTAATTTTTCTCTAGCGTGCCACATTACACGGCTGCAGCATATGTACAATGCCAGTTCATCTGACATGGATATTTTCCACTGAGTGTGTGTGCAAAGTGGGCGCACAGGATGCTTGACGTAATTGAGTTCAGCAAGCAAATCCTTTTCAGTTTCTTATACAAACTCATGCCTTGTATATTTACTTCAGCATGCGATATTGGTGGAAATGCTGTTTTCATATTTTGTTATGTTTGTGCTTTTGTATCTGCTAGTGACCTGTCGCCAAGGCTAGACAGCTGTTGGCAGGCACTGAAGTAAACAATAAACATTGCTGTACTTCTCCTGCACAACTACTATAGTGATAGGTCCTTCTTAACAGGGGTTTACCTATATGCCCTCAAGAATCCGTATATATGAGAATTTCTTCTGACGCCTTGAAAAGTACAAATGTATATATAGTTTTACCGCAATGACAACTCTATAGCACGTTATTCCAAAAGTCACAGCGCCAGTACGATGAGAACATAAATTTGTTACATGTTGAAAGAAAGGCATCTGCGTTCGAGACGTCGGAAATGTTGCTGCGCCAGAAATAAGAAGGTCTGTTGTTTGTGTACAGAGCACACCAAGACAACTGTATGCGTACGACGCGCCAGCCACTGAGCATATTCTTGCCCTCGCTTCTCTTTTTTTTTCTCCTTTTTTAAACATACGAATGCACGCTCCCTCGGCAACAAGACACCAAGTGATAAAAAGTATCACAACAATGCGAGCGTTGCAGGCTCTGAGCATATTTTTTGCTCCTGAAAAGAAGCTATAAGATGCAAACAGTAGAGCAGGCTCTTCTACAACCAGGGTCTCAAGAGCGGAAAAAAAAAAAATCCGAGTAATCTTTACTCGAAAAGCTTAACCCTTTCTTCCTTTATTTTTATCCGTTCTATTTCTTGCAGTCGCGCGCTCGCGAGCGTGCTTCCGAATCCGAGTGGCTGCCTGCACTGGCTGTTACTGCTTCGGAGAACACACGCTTATTTGCAGGCATGATGACACACATTTTCCGACGCAGGCTCCCCTCCTGGGATTGACTGCCGTCGTCGGAGTCACAACCAGAAAAATGGGCGTTCCTTATGATTTTTTTTCTCACTCCCCTTCCCCTTATTCTTCACCTTCGAGCAGAGGAACAACAAAAACCAGACAAAGAGGGCAAGCACGCCGAAGGCGTTTTCAAGCGTCTCTTGAGCCGCTCGTAATCTGTAGCCTCGGCTGTGCTTCTCGAGTGCTCGTGTACGTCGCTGCTCTGACAGCGTGCCATGCTCGCGGCGTCATCTCCGCTGCTGGCTACTATCAGCGTTTTGTTTCATGCTGGCTGCCTTGCAGCCACTTATTTCGCTCCCTCGTTGTTTTCCCTTTTCCCTTTCTTGGTCCCTTCTTTCGTTCATTTTTTTCCCGACCGGCCGGAACGTCACTCTATTCTTTTAGACATATCTTTTTTATCCTTTAGCTGTGCCTTTATCTGTTTCTTTCCTTTTTTGCGCTGCGTTAACGGAAGCGGTCGAAGAGTGTGGGGGAGGTAGAAAGAGAGAGAGAGAGAGAGAAAGGATGAGCCGTCTCTGCTCTCTCCACGGCACGGTGTCAGACGCCTTGAGTTACAAAGCCTCGATGCCAGGGAAAATACACGAGAGGAAGAAATAAACACGCCTTGCGAAGCGATTTGTAAAATGCTATCGAGGATAGATTTCACCTTGTTGGATACCTCTTCCTAGCCTTTGCTCGAATGCACCCCTCTCCACTTTGTTTTATCAACCACCTCATGTTCCAGCGGCGCTAGAATTCCCCTTTCCTACGTTCTCCTTAAAAGTAAACAAGAACGTCTGAAATTTTGTTCGGTCATATATTCGCTTCATTTTTTTCACTTTTCCATTTAGTTTAGTCTGCAATGCCTCTCTTACCCTTGCCACCTACCCTTTCTTTCTCTTTCTCACCAATGGCGTCGTGTAGTGAGTCATTGTTTCGAGCGTAGCATAGATCGCTTCCTTCGAAGAGTGCTGTCGATTCGATGTTTACTCGTTGCGTGTCGTTCCTTCGTAGCGCCCCCCCCCCCCCCCCCCCCAGATATTGGAAACCTTGAGTAGATTAAAGGGCAGATATTTTAGATGCGTAACACCGGCACACACACAAAAGCCCGAGTGGATAGTCGCAGGACATTAGCGTCACCGGTCGGCTCTCGTGGATTCGTTATATGTTTGTAGAACCAAGAGAATGTGGCAACTTCTCTAAGTTGCCCACAGTCGTCCAAACTGTTTGTTCACTCTGTGAGACAACGGTTGTTGAAAAAGTTCCGTACTTTTTCAAAAAAATTCAGTGCCGTTACACTCTGTGAAGGTGACTGACCAGCAAAGCTGTGTATGTGGGCCCATTAACGGCGAACTGTCCATTTCCGTGCGTCAAACACCGTATGCACACAAATGGAGGACGAGGCGCGACTAGTCTCTCCTCCACGATGTTGAGCCTCGGAAGATGATGAGGCACCGGGAGGTATACATACCCATGTATTGTTGCAAAGCGTGGCACGACAACTTTTACTAATGAATCCCGGCACGCAGAACGCACCTCGCCGCACTCCGAGGGCACACACTGCTTAACCGCAGCCAAGGCGATCGTACATTGGTCGACGTCCCGCAGTGCAGTAATGGTTGTGGGGTCACTCGAAAACCACAAGCGGTCACACACAACAGAGGCCACACAAAAGAGGCCACACAAAATTGGTTCCCCACGAACTTCCTCTGAAATCTGGCCGTTGCTCCGGTGAAACGTTGCAAGTTTGCGGGATCGGGGCCACATGGACGGTTCGTATTTCTTTGTGCCTCGCGGTCCTATCGGGCAGCACGCTTACGGGACCACCATCACGGGAGAGCGGAAGGAAAGGAAAGAAGATACGCAAGTGCTTGGAACGCCGACAAAGAGAGGGTTGTGCGAAGGTAGACGTGTCCGACGCGGGTCAAAGTGTAGTGTCTGTTCTTACCAGCTTAATATCTGATACGGATTGTAGTTGGACTGAAGATATTAAACTTATTTTTGCAAGTTGGCGGAGGGCTTAACGCCTGCTTCACCTCCGCCGTGGGTCGGCCCGGTATTGCATTACCTTCGGAATAGGCACCCGCCGTGGTTGTTCAGTGGTTATGGTGTTAGGCTGCTGAGCACTAGGTCGCGGGTTCGAATGCCGGCCGCGGCGGCCGCATTTCGATGGGGGCGAAATGCGACAACACCCGTGTACTTAGATTTAGGTGCACGTTAAAAGAACCCCAAGTGGTCGAAATTTCCGGAGACTCCCACTACGGCGTGCCTCATAATCAGGAAGTGGTTTTGGCACGTAAAAGCCCATAATTTAATTTAATTAATTCGGAATAGGCCCACATTTGGGGAGAAATTCTTAATGTACACAGCTCAATAGACGCACGCAATTTTTTCCAGAACCTATAACCATACACAGCTTCGCTGTAAAATCTATAGAAGCAGAGGGGCTGCAATCACTTCTTATCGCCGATGGTTCTGCGATAGCTCTTCGTCGACTACAAAAACCGAAAGTATATGATTCAGTGTAGAAATTTGGGTTTGTTGATGTAACATTTTGCAGTTTGTTTCCTTGCAACACAAATAGCACAAGGACGTATGTGTGTGTCTCTGTTTCTCTTCTATTTCCTTGTGCTATTTGTGCTGTATTGTCACGTACGTGACGGTGAGCTGCCCGGCACGTAGGCAGACAGAAAGGGACACTGCATGTGCGGTAGACTTAAAGAGCGTTTAATGGGCGAACTTGTGCCCTAAATCAAGCGAACAACTCGGTGATGGCGAAAGCAGCAAGTGCGTCTAGGGCGTTCGTCGGACAGAGACAGCGCAAGCGCTGGTCCCGTATTTATACATTTCGCGTCCATGATCGAAACGCGTCAAGCGGCGTCGCTTGCGTCGCAGAGACGCCGGTCGCGTCACAGCGACGCGAGCTGCGTCGCTCGCGTTGCTACAAGCCGAAATAAACGCACGTGGCACTATGCTTACGTCTGTGAAATAGTGCAAGATTTTCTAATTCCCGGACAATATAAGACACTCGTTAAGCGATTGCTTCTGTTGTAACTAAGGGTTTAACTTCAACGCTGCTTCCTAAAGCGAGCCATATACCCTCTTTGTTCAAATTAATTAGCTGCTAACAAGAAAACATGGCGCATGATATGGCCCTGACGCTGTTGTATTGTTATGTGTGGAACCAGCACCGTTACCTGAATGTTACGTGTTGAAAGGCTCAGGCATAAGAGAATATTTAAACTGTATTTACACTGGAGCCAAACCACCAGGCAGACTTTCGCGCCAAGAGCCCAGATACTTCATCGTCTTTCTCGCGGCGGCTCGTCTCTCGAGCATCTGTCGCTGGTATCGTAATAATATTACAAAAAACATATACGTCTTTAACATCGCCTTGGGCGCTATAAGCAGAAGCTGCGCTGCGTGCCATGGCCATTTTACTAATAATTGATGTGAACGTGATTTGATTTTATATAAAGATAAAGATCTCTTCAAGGTATCAAGCACAGTAACTGCTCACATTAAGTGCAACGAAATGAGAAAAAATAAGGAGAATGGACTTCGCTCGCGCAGCGTTACGTTGCACAATACTGGAAGGAAAAGTTTTCGTATTGAAAATGGAGGCCGACAAGTTTCCATCTTTTTTTTCTTTGCTACATGCTTTTTCTTTTGTCCTTGTGAAATATTTTTGTTGAACGAAGTCAGCGTATGCGCATCCAAACTAGTAGTTATCTCTAGTCCTCTCGCATGGTTAGAAGCGTATCAGATATGAATACTTCTCAGGCTGAACTAAAGAAGAAAAAGAGAAAGCGAAAAAAAATGAGAAAAAAAAGACGAAAAAGGCTGTCGCTGTTACTATACTCACCGACAACTTTTTGTGGCTATGAAGGGAAAGCTATGGGCGCGTGGCTGCTGCCCATGTATTACCGCGCCATGTAGTCCTGCACCCTTTGACGGTGCTTTTGGTTGCTCGAAACAGACGCTGAATCGCTGCAGTTTCCACGTGCGACGGTTTTACGTTAAGCTAGACGCGGAAGGAAAAAAGCCTCAAAATAAGTAAATTATTGCACTCAGTGGTGTGTTCCGTCTTGTTTAAGTGTTGATGGTAAGGTGTTCATATTTTGTCTTTTCCAGCCTTAACTAACGCCGGACTGTTTTCAGAAGCGGTATCACTTGCTCGCACTTTCCCTCCGCAGGCTTCCCTTCATAGCCACAGAAAGTTGTCAGCGAGTGTAACAGACGTAAGTTGCACGTAAAAATCGTCTCGCCTGCGCTGCACATGACTCTTTGAGGGACTTGTGGGCTTCAAGCAAGCTCTGTAGCCGCGTGGCCGCGCACATCTGTAGCATCATCTTTTCTAATTTGATGACGTCGCCGAGTATGGCACATAAAAGCGTGCTGTAACAAGGCAAGGACTGAGCAAATTTCGAGAAGACCGATATTTAAAGATAGAACAGCTTGAACTTTTGCAGGCGGGGAGGATAATCATGCACGCAGTGCGCAAATGAGCAATAATAAACCGCACGTATGCCATGCTCAGAAGACGCCTCGTTAGCGACCAACGAGTGAACAAATCGACGAAACGAAAAGCGCAGTCATCTCGCGTCAGATCAAGCAGTGTCTATGTCGCAAACAACGGCGCTGCCGTCTTGAGCCATTATGTTGCATCCATATTGAGGCGAAAGCCTTAAGTGGCTCGTTGCAATGGCTCACACCCGAAAAAATCGGTGTCTAGTCGAGTGATGCAGAAATGTGATGGAAGAAATATTGACACGTGAACTTGTTTATGTTTTACGAGTGAGCGTTTTTCACCGCCTAACAAATTATCGCTTAGCGCAGGACGCGCCTCCATGTCTCGAATGTTTCTCGAATGTTATCTATGGTTCTATCCGCTGTCTGTTGTCACCGAACCTTGCGTAATCTGATTGCGTGTATGCGCGATGCGAATGCTGTAGAACTTTCTGGAAGATGCGCGGACACCAGAGATTACTCTGGAACGTTCGATGGCTCATGTATAAAAGCGGACGCGCGTTTTTGGCGATCGCAGACTTTGTTGGCCGCTATCGTTGTGCTTTAAGTGTAGCCTGTTTTTGTGGGCACAGGTTCGCCCAATAAATGTTAGTTGCGTATTTCACAGTATTGCTACTGTATTCTTTACCATCACTACCACGTGACATCTGGTGAAGGTGCCTTGCGTTCATGTACCGGACGCCCCCACAAAGCCGTGACCCAAGCCTGAACGCGGAAGACAACACCAACGTCGCCAAGAGCCAGCGAGGTAGTCGCAGGCTGCAAGGACTGCCCCAGGAGCACGGACTCTTGCCTGATACGATCAGGAAGATCGCATACAATTCTCGTCCTATCGTTGGCGTGACACCATCATCGTCGTACACTCGTCGTCATCCCATTGTCCTTATGCCATCGTCGTCACGCGGTCGTCGTTATACCATCGTCATTATTTCAAAATGACGTTTTCATTGCTATACCATCGGCATTACTTCAAATGATAGTATTCCCGTTGTCGTTATGCCATCATAATCATGCCGCCTTCGTCGTTCCCTAGCCGTCATTCTTTATTCGTCATTCCGTCGTCATCATACAGTCATAGTCATGGCCGACCCTGGCGAGTGAGTGTAGGCTCATCTCGAAGACAGTGTATGCCACATATAGCCGAAACAATGGAAACCTCAGAATGGCTACTATAAATTCTAAATGAAGGCAGCTTTAGCATATAGCCAAAACAATGAAAATCTCAGAATGACCACTATAAATGTTACATGAAGGTAGCTTTAGCAATACGGTACGTCGCCACATGGCTTGAATGCTATTGCACTGACGTCGGCAGTCATCGTTCGGTGGTTATGACTGGAAGTTATTTTTTTCACTTGTGAGCCTTCTAGAATTTGAATATTTTTTTTTTGCGGGAGGTTCTATAGAGCTGGCAGACTGCACCGAAAGATGCCTTCGCAGAAGGCAGCGTATAGCGGCAGTAATGACTCGACAGAACAGTCATTCACATCAGCGCAAAAGAGTCGAGCTTCTCCTTTAAGTTTCTAACATGCAGAGTCCACGTCAGGGAGCTGTTGATAGTTACTCCCATCAACCGGCGACTTGTCGCGCAAGATACGGGAGCGCTTGCAATCTTTAGAAGACAACGCGAACGTCACGCCTCGTGAATGCTGTCGCAGAGCACTTTTGAGGGAGCGAGATTGTTCACGGCTGATTTGTTCGGAGTGCCGTTATCGCAGTAAAGGCACAGATTTTCTTTGAACTGTGTCCGCTCAATATTTATGAGACCGGCAACAAGTTACAATCAACAGCGGCCTATTCAAGCAATGACCGGCAGGAGGATCTGTACAGTTTGACTAAGAAAAATACGGGTGTTAATTCCCTATAGAGATGCGACTTGCTGCGCCAAGGGTGCGCAATCCGAGCTTTGTGATGACAATCCATGCGGTACCAAAAGTTGAGTCTGATATCAAAGATGATAGCCAGGCCAGTAACTGTCCTCGCCCTAGTGCTGCGGGAAACAGACTTTATCTAGTCTTGCGTGTGCATAACACCACTTTCGTCGTTTTGTTGTTGAACACCAGTTCATTTTGCACGCACCAGTCAGTGAAGGCGAATATGTCCTGTTGAAGTAGGATGAAGGCACGGATGTTGTGAATTTCCTTGAATATTTTGATGTCGTCCGCATAAAACAAGAAAGACGAGTTCTGGATGACTTGGATAATTGACAGAAGACAGGCGGTTCAAGGACAGCTCTCTGTGGTTCATCGCTGATAGTTACGAGTATCTTGATGACTTTCGTTTAGAGGTAACAAAGCATTCACGGCCTGACAGGTAATCTTGCATAAGGCATTAGCGATGAGAAAACATCTGATTCAGGGTTTCGGCACCAATACCCAGTACATGGCTGACATCAAACACCTTGCTTAAGTCACAGGAAACAGTGTCCAGCCTGCTCCTGTTCTCGACTGCTTCCTATGGGTGTGTCACAAAAATAACGAGCTTTGTTACAATAAAGTTCATAATTAATCGTCACGGTGCTTGGTGCATCACCACCGCGTAACTCAAGGTCAGACGAAATCGGTTCACGGTCAGTCTGCTGAAAACTGATTGGAACTCGTCGTTAATAGCGGCTAAGCCACCGCGGCGGGTATGTGCGCTTTCAGTGTTCGATAAATACAAAAGAATACGTTGCTTGCACGCGGGTCAGCTGCTGCAGGTTGTTGAATTAAATAAAATGACGATTAATGAATCCTTTCAGTATAATAAATTTGTTACAGTAACACATTCACAGCCTATGGCAATGTACTGTAGGTACGTTAAGATCTTCACGTACACTAAATTTATGCTTTCGGGTTTGAGGGATGATACTCTCAATTGATGATAGACACTTGTGGAACAAAGACAGAGTCGTCGGGCATGTTATGTAAAAGGCACTTAAGAATCACTCAACAATAAGCGCTCCCCACTACCGCCGTACATGTACACCCCGACATATTCAGGCACGGATTCCAAGTGGAAACGCCGCACGCATGCAAGCGTAATGGGGACAACAGAACTGCTTGTTGGCCTGGTTGGTGCTTGCTAAACGACATGTTTTTTTTTTTTGCCGCAATTGAACACACACAAAAGGAAGACACATAAAGAGCCGCCCGTGCTGTCTTTATGCGTCTTCCTTTTGCGTGTGTTCAGTTGCGGCAAAAAACATGTCTTTTAGCAATAGGGACAGTAATCGGAACTCCTACTCCGACTTACTGTGATCGGTGTCACGGTCCCTGCGGTAGATGCTTTAAGGAGGCAGAAAATAATCTGAGGGCGATATATCGGAAGAAACCTCTGTTACAGCTAATAAAGAGAAGTATGACAGAAATATTGCAGCAAAATTCACTAGCTTTTGCCCCCAAACCACGAACATTCTGACAATATATATTAAGAGTTATATTTATGATCATTGGTAATACGCCGTAGTGGTAATACGCCTGTATTGTCTAACTCACTTGTATGAAGCAGGCTATCGGGCAAGGGTTCTTCTAATGTTTTAAATGCGCTGTTTTTGGCCAGATAAAGAGGTCCTTTCGGCGGCGAAATGCTTCATTGGCGGACACGTGAAACGAGGGATACCATTCATGCTTTGTTTAACAACAACAACAACAACAACAACAACAACAACAACAACAACAACAACAACAACAACAACAACAACAACAACAACAACAACAACAACAACAACAACAACAACAACAACAACAACAACAACAACAACAACAACAACAACAACAACAACAACAACAACAACAACAACAACAACAACAACAACAACAACAACAACAACAACAACAACAACAACAACAACAACAACAACAACAACAACAACAACAACAACAACAACAACAACAACAACAACAACAACAACAACAACAACAACAACAACAACAACAACAACAACAACAACAACAACAACAACAACAACAACAACAACAACAACAACAACAACAACAACAACAACAACAACAACAACAACAACAACAACAACAACAACAACAACAACAACAACAACAACAACAACAACAACAACAACAACAACAACAACAACAACAACAACAACAACAACAACAACAACAACAACAACAACAACAACAACAACAACAACAACAACAACAACAACAACAACAACAACAACAACAACAACAACAACAACAACAACAACAACAACAACAACAACAACAACAACAACAACAACAACAACAACAACAAATTACATAGATGGGGATTTCATTCTAGGACTACGTTAAGCCGACTGCGCAGCTTAACTGAAGATGTACGAAGTCACGTGGTTTTTTCGTGGCCTAAAAACCTTGAAATGTACCGTAAAAGGAAATCGTTGATGAATTTTATGTTGCTAGAAAACTGGCCTTCTGCAGAAGCAAACTTGCTTTTGTTCCGTTGCCTTAATTTACGAGGTACGAAGGCATAATCCCCTTTCAACCTACATCCATTAGGTGGGTGGAGAAAAAAGAACCGTTACGCATTACTGGCTGATTTACTTTCAGCAAACCCCCGGGCATTCCCGGCCGCCACACTCTTCATGACAGCATTGCTCTATCTGTTTTCTTTCTCACTCGCTCATAATTAAATGCAGTGCGTGTCTTGTGCAGATGCCATTCCACCTAATCGTTCGTCAACAATCATAGACCGTGATTAGACGCCAGTCCACGGCTCTCATCAGAGAAGCATTAGTCTACAAATGGCGAACACTGGCACAGCGCGAAATTCACAGACGACGACGGGTACAAAGAGAAGGCCCCAGGAAAAAAACAAAACAAAACAAAACAAAGAAAGAAACGAAGAAAGGGTGAAGCAGGGAAAAATCGCGCGCAGTCGCCCCCGGCAGAATTCGAAACAGGCGCAGAGGTGCCGCGGCACTCCACGCCAGGAGATGCCAGGGTGCGCGAGCTGAAGACACCAAGTGAAATTCCCGGCGTTCCGAAGTCGTTTATCACTTCGCGCGCGCTGCAGCGCCGAGTCGTCCGCTGCCTGGCGGCGTCCGAGAGCGCGAGAGGGCCCTGATCCTCGGGAGTGATCGGACATCATTTATTAAGCTGACAGACCCGCATCTCTATTACACGGGGCGCACAACAAACACGCCGAAAAGAGGGCGAGGCAAAAGGGCTAGGCGCTATCGGCGCTTATATGCCGCTCCCAGCCCCTCGCTTCTCTCTTGCCGTAAGAGAGCCCAGAGGTGTCTTTCTGCGTGCGTGTACAGTTTCACTTGCTTCTCAAAGTCATGCTTGCGTCGTCAACAGCGGATCAAAGCTATCGCGGGTTATTCCGCTCCTGTGCCGAAGGCTTTCGGAATTTCAGGCGCCGTTGCGAAAGCGAGAGATGTATACCTTCGTTCTCGATCGTACCACTACGTCTGGTCCAATTTTAACGCGAGTCGTCGTTAAGTGGGTCAGGGCCGGACACTTTAGGCGACTGCCACAAGAGACGGTTATCGCTCCGGGAGCGCATAGGCAGCCGAACAGCGCTGAGCGCTACTTTAACGAGAACTAGCTAGGGCTAACAATAATGACCGATCCGTCGAGGCATTCGGCATGGAGCTCTTGCGCAAGTTTAAAGAGTGTACTTGTGGAATGTTTATAGTTTCCGTATAGTTTCCGTAGTGTTGATTTAAAAAAAAAATAGTAATACTGTTTCTCGTTCCTTGTGGAGTAGGTAAGATTAATTAATGATGGATTTTCTTTATTCTACATATGGGGAATAGGGGGGGTTCGAGATGCAAGATGGTTTAACCTTTACATTTAGTAAGGCATACCTTCCTCGTCAACCCAATGTATACAATGTTCACGGGAGTGCGCATTTGTGGAAAATGCTTTGATACACTATTTCTAGGAGACATTAGGGGGGCAGTAAATGGGCGTCGGCTGCTCATTTTCTCATAAGAAAAAACGCAAAAGAAAAGGGAACAAAAGATGGACGGCGATGCATAGAAGAAGGCGTAAGTGAGCAGAATAAAGGTATCAAAATTATACACGATGGTAACAAAAATGTACCATAAAGTCATGTAGCGTAAATACACATGCAGACAGGTTGCAGATAGGCATATGATGTCGGGTCCCATAAAAACGCATAGTCAGGTCACAATGGCACATAAAGCCAGGTCGCATAAAACACACAGACAAGCACATAAAATAGTAACTATCCACAAAATTTGCTGAGGCGTCACGTCACGCCTGCATTCAGCTGATTAGTTAATTCATTCAGCAGTTTTATTTAAGGTTTCGCGCGGTGACATTATATGTGTCATAATATCTCATGTTATGCTTTGATGTGCAGAATTTTTCTACATACGTAACGCTAATTTGGCAGCTGTGCTTTATTTATGAATTATTGCAGTCATTAACATGTTGCAACGCTTGTTAAGGCACGCGCTTTTCATTACTAAAGGTGCCGTTGGCACAGTGAAGCCCGCGAAGGCACGAATGGACAGAACTAGAAATACGCGAATACTCCAAGCTACGAATGAGACTGGCTTTATATTTGAAAACTGACTAACCGAATAATTTACAGTGTGCTGTCATGATAGAATGCTTAAATTTATTTGACGAGGCCGGGAAGACATGAAGCGGTTATGGATACCCATAATTTGAGGCGTTAGTAGTCTGACTTGTGGAAAAGCTGAGTGCCCTGTATTCACTGTGCGTTGTGTACGTTGCACGCTGTTTCTTTTTCTGGGTTAGACACAGAATTATTCCACTTCTTCCCCCCCCCCCCTTTTTTTTTTGTTCGGGCTCTGAAAGCACGCTGTTTGCCATCTTGTCGGAAATGACATCTTTCGTGCTCGTTTCAAAAGAGGTGATTGGCTATCCTTTTTACTCTACCTCCAGTCATCATTAGCGCAATATGTTAAAGGAAAGGAAAATAAAAATAAAACGCAAGGACGAGAAAAGACGGTGGCGCAGCAGTCCTATATACGTGTTATATCTAGAAGCTGAGATAGAAGCAGCTTCTATGTGTGCCCTGAGTGGCAAACCTTGTTAGCTGCGGTAGTTGCAGCTTTCTGTAAACGTCGCCATTGCTCTTCGTCTGTGCGGAATGTGTTTGCTGAAGCGTGTCTCATAAACTGCAGACGATGAGTGAGAGAAAAAAAGCAAAGAGAGAGAGAGAGAGAAAGAGAGAGAGAGAAAGAGAAAGAAAGAAAGAAAGAAAGAACTCTTCTGCGGCAGCCGTACACAATTCTCTTATTGACAAACGAGTGTAAGACGCGCTAACACAAATATGGTGCTCAAAAATCGTTGGAAAAACATCATTATTTTGTGACACAGCGCAGAGCCGGTGTTTTTAAAGAACTGTGCAAGCAACCCAGGTCGACAAAATATACAAAAAAAGGCATGACAAAAAAAAAGCACATTCCAACAAGACAGTGACATTGACGGTCGCGTCTGTGCTCAGTCAATCCCTAAATATTTATCGCAAATTGAGGATTAAATTAAGGTGAGCCATATGGGAATAATAATCATATCTAACGTTTAGGAAACTGGATAGCTTTATTGTCTCAAGACAGTGTGACGACAGAAAAGGCTCTATGGATTCTTTACATTTGCAGGTTGAGTTTTAATGTGGAGTCCCTTTATGGAATAAATCTACGGTCATATACATCTCGACACGAGCATGAAACTGGCGATGGTAAAAAAAAAAAATTATGGGGTTTTACGTGCCAAAACCACTTTCTGATTATTAGGCACGCCGTAGTGGAGGACTCCGGAAATTTCGACCACATGGGGCTCTTTAACGTGCACATAAGTCTAAGTACACGGGTGTTTTCGCGTCCAACGAAATGCGGCCGCCGTAGCCGGGATTCGATCCCACGACCTTGTGCTCAGCAGCCTAACACCATAGCCACTGAGAAAATTGGCGACGGTAAAGCGGCGCAGAAGCACGAAGGGACAAGTCAGCGCACGTCACTGTCGCTGCGTGCTTCTGCGCTGGTCGACCATCGACATTGCAGTATCAACATGCCCAACTCGCCACCATGAAATTGTTAGTCTTATTTCGGAAAGACACGACACATGTAGAGAGGAAAACAAGGGCAATGTCGAGCAAAATAACAAACTGATGGGCCAGTTGGTACTGCGTCACGTGAGGCATAGAGCAAACGGGACCCGCGCAAGGCAACGGAGCGGTCGAAGACAAGGTGCTACTAACAACTGACGGTTTATTTTACGTGATCAATGCATATTGCCATCGTACAACAGGAAACAAAAAAATAAAAATAAATGAAGAAACAACATCACCTGGATTACATTCCAGCAAAATCATCTGTCACAGGTATACCGCGAAGGGAACAGGTTTATTTTTTTTTTCGATATAGAGACAGATGGGCAGCTCACATAATTTTTGCTTGAACTGTTGATTTCAAATGCCTGTATGATTTCCCTAGTCAGATCTGTGTCTTTTGGATAGCACTTTCCCTCTATCAAACAAAAGCTTACAGCAACAGTGCATGCAGTGTGCGGCTAGATCACCAGTTCTGGCCAGTTTGTTAACATTGTTGTAATGTTTCTGTAAGCCATTATGCAGGCATCTGCCTGTCTGTCCAATCTATTCTTTCTGGCGCTATAAAGGAATACAGTAAACTAGTCCTTTCATACACGACACAAACTGTTGGCGGTGCTATTTATTAGAGCCACGTCACTTCTGTGCAACATTGTTTACTTTCGTGCACAGACTAGAAAGTTTCTATGGGGCGGAGAAAGTGAAGTCTACGCCAACTCGTTTGCCGAGTTTTTTTTTTTTTAGATCGTGGGTAGTTTGGTGTAGATACGACACAACCACATTTTTTGTCTCTGCTCATTTATTCAGCGGAATGGCGACAGCCATGATTGCATTTTCTTTGCATGCGCCAGCCACAGCCGTCAGTAGGTGCAAGGGGTAGCCAGCTACCTTAAGGCGCGAAACTTGGCTTTTAAAGCTTCTGAGTACAAGGTGCCGATAGGGTTTAACAACAGCGATTTTGAAGCACAAGTGAATGATGCCTAACTAGTTTAGAATAGGCTGATATATATGGTAGAATGGGTTCCTTTTGTTGAAAGAAAAAAAAAACTTGTTTAGCTATATCTGCACAAAAATAGCCGTACTTAAAAAAAAATTGCCCCTTTGAAGCTTTCTAATCTGTGCGCGAAAGTAAACACTGTTGCACAGAAGCGATGTGGCCGTCATAAAGAAGTAACGCGAACTGTTTGTGTCGTGTATAGTAGCTTACTGTATTCCTTTCTCACACGGGAATGGATATAATGGGCAGAGGCAGAGTAATTGCTTGCGAGAACATTCCAACAATGTTAACTGGCAACAACCAGTTATCTAGCCGCACATTGCATGCGCTGTGGCTGTAAGCCTTTGTTCGACAGAGCGAAAGTGCTATCCAAAAACACATATCAGCTGACTAGGTGATCATAGAGGCGTTCGAGAGGAACAGTAGAAGCAAAGATTGCATGAACTGAGGGTCCCTCTGTCTCTTTGTCAAAAAAGAAAAAAAAAGAGAAAATCCTGTTCATTCGCGGTAACGGTCGATGATGGACGCTTTTGCTGGAATGTAATATATGTTGGGCTATTGCGCGTTTATTTTTGCGTTTTTTTTCTTTTTTTGCTCGCTGTTCGAGATATTGCGTCAACCATCTTGGCCGTGTTCATTCAAGATGCAACATTACCAACTCGTCCAGGCTTCAACCCTTGCGGAATTAACCATCAGTTGTTTTAGCACCGTATCTCCTTCTATCTGTCATCTTGCATGCCCCTTTTGCGCTATGCCTCACATGGTGCAACGTTAAGCGCCAATTCTAGTTTTCGAACACACAGTGCGTAAACACACCACCAGCTGCAGTAAACGCCGTCCGCATATGCACATTGGCTACATACCGGTTATGATGATGTCAGTGGAGCACAAGAATAATTTAGGAAACCATACCGGCCGCACTGGACCCATACGCAGAATAACACCAGGTAGGTGGCGTCCCTGAGTCGGATATTTCTTCGTATTGGGGAAATATAATCAGAAATGTGCAACGTGCACACATTTTGAAGTACTTTTGTAGCTTCTTGCATGTTTTAGGGAAGTGTTCGTCGGCGCGCGCTTCATGTGACTCCTCTCCTTTTAATGCCAGGTCACCATTCTGTCTACTTGAGGCACTTTTAAGTGTCTATCTAGCCTCTTACGCCGACCAAGGCACTCAGGTTGTCTTCTAGCTTGGGCCACTAGTCATGCGCTCGGTGTCGCGAGGCCGTTGTGATCATTCTATCGTCGTGATTCCAGCTTCGCCATTCTACTCTCGTCATGCTGTCGTCGTCGTCACACAGTCGTCGTTATCCCACTGTCATCATGCCAAGGTCGTCACACAGTCTTCGCAGTCACGCTGTCTCCGTACCATCGTCATTATTTCAGAAACGTCATCTAATTGTCGTCACGCGGTCGTCGTTATACCATCATTATTTCAGAATCGTCGTCCAATTGTCGTCATGCAGTGGTCGTCATATCGCCTTCGGTGTTCCATCGACGCCATTCTTTCTTCGCTAGAATAGCAGCTTGGGCTTGTTGGTTTTCCATCATGCTAGTAACAGCGCAAAATGTAGACAAGGGACGAGACAAGAAGACACCACAAGCGCTGAGAAAGAAAGTCAGCGCTTGTGGTGTCTTCTTGTCTCGTCCCTTGTCTACATTTTGCGCTGTTACTAGCAGGATTCTTTCTTCGTCATTCCACCGTCGTGGTACAGTCGTCTTCATGCCGTCATTGTCATGGCCGACACTGGCGAGCCAGTGTCATAGCTAAGTGTGTTGATCCCCGAGACAGTGTATGTCGCATATAGCCGAAGCAATGCAAATCTCAGAGTGACCACAACAGATCCCAAATAAAAAAAAATTAGATTCCTGGGTTTTACGTACGAAACTGATACTAAATTAAGGTGTCTTCAACAATACGGTGTTTCACTACATTGCTTGAATGCTAATCGCATTGACGTCACCAGTCACCGTGCGATCAATTCTGCCGGAATGTTAGCACGCAGTTCTTATAGGCGCCCCTTCCGGCGGCGAGCGTCGGCGCCGGCTCCCCACTTCGTAACCGAGTGAACGAGCACATCGAAAGATGAGAGCGCACGTGGATCACAGCGGGGGAGGAGAAAAGCGGCGAGAGTGAAAAGAGCGCGAGGAGGAAAGCAGAGGCGGAAGCGTGATAAGAAAAGCGCAGTGCCGCACACGAGGCGACGATAGCTACGAGATGACACCAGAGCAGTGCGCGTCGTCTGTATGGAAACAAAGCGCTGCATGAGCGAGGTTGCCCGCGGCGGTTGCTGTGAATCGTGCCCACGCGTCACACACGCGCTTGCTCTTGCGATCTCCCGATTAGCTAGGCGGTCACACCACACTACGCTCCGTTTGCAACGTGTCACACGAGACAGATTGCAAGGTAAATATACCTGGTAGCGAAGTTTCCATAGGAGCCCATACGTTCAGAACATGACGGTTCATCGGTGGTTCATGGGGCTTAGCGCCATCTGTATGTGGAGGGAATACTTCCGGTGAAAGAAAAAATAATGTGACGCCATGTCCGTTAAAAACAGAAGTGCCGTCATTTTGTTTTCGAAGGCGCGAAATTTGTTTTGTTAGCCTGGCTTTAGAGCTATATATTCGAATGCCGCGCCATTCGACTTGATGAGCGTTTCGAGCTTTCAGTGCGGAAAGCGATGTAGGAAAAGGCTAGCCGTACGGTTGCTGAAATCGCACCCCTGCACAGAACATACTTTCTTTGGAGGCCGACGAAAGCTTTAGGTGTACGAAAACAACTAAAGAATTTTCTGGCGATCGTAACTCACTACTTTTGACTGAACAGGTTAAGAAGCGATGAAGCTAGCCGCGTCACCAAATTCAGACAAATGTCGACGGGCAAAAAAGCACAACGTGTAAGGGGGAGGAGGGGGGGTTATTTCAGCATGTGAGCTCTACGAGCGCGTCTTTCTTGCACATTTCAAGAGCTGCATTGCATTACGAGGGATAGCGGCGTCAGCGCCCCCTGTAACGATGGGCGCTAAAAACAAATGTATTCATTATAATAATCAAATTAAATAAGCTTGTATTTCCTTAACACGCCGTGATTAAATAAAATTCACCACAAATTTTATTTTCGTTGAATGACTTTGTCTCTCGCTTGAATTAAAAAAACGCTTTTTTTATTCCCAATGTTTTTCACTCCAAACATAGTCGCGCTCCAATCGCTGATCCCATAACCACCCTTGCTGATGTCGGTGACAATTTGTACTGAACCACGTTTCCTCCGAAGCTTCGCGACCTATTTGGATCGACCTCGCAGATTGTCCGCGCCAAACAATATATCGAGAAATAAAAACATGTATATAGCTGCTCTAAAATTTCGCATTAGAGAGTATGGTAATCGTCCGTGTATTTTTTTAATGCGAAGGAATCTTGGCGAGTTCACCCCAGTTTTCGTAGGCCAATCGCGAAGATGGTGCGGTCTAAAAATGTGGGCTGATTACGAAGGTAGGACAGTTTAAAAAAGTTATACAACTCCAGCAAACAATTCGGAATCTATGTGAAGCGAAGTTTGCGTGAAGCCGGTTATTAAAATACTATAAAATTTGCCCATTTTATTCCTGCGGCTTTGGCGTAGAGAAAGGTTGCGCGCACGCCCATGCTCTTTCGCACCCGTGCTACGCAACGTGACAACATTTATATTGCCTTGTATTTCTACATTTCGTTTTGTTTAGTTTAGATGTACCACTTACTTCTTGTCTAATCTCCCATTGATTGTAAGTTCAATTGTATGAACATCATCATCATTATGAACACACGGTAATCGTCTCAGAGACCTAGTTGGCGTTGGCACGATATGTACCGTCCGCTTTTTGGCCAATCTCCCTTTGTGGGTATGTGCCATAGTATGAAAATTATTATAATCAACACTCGGCGATCATCTGAAACAGCTAGTTGGCGTTGGCATAATAGAAGTGTACGATAGAATATGTACTTATTTTTAGCAATTTCACTCTGTTTTGTTTTGTCAAAACCGGCAATAAAACAATTCGAAGAGAAAATCAACATCTACCCATCTCACGGTGGCTCTCGACGGTAATGCGTTTAGCATTGAATCAATATAATGACACAACGCATTGCCGCCATCTAAACGTGTTATGTATGAGGCGTGCACTGCCGCGGGACGCCTTTTTCGCGCTTCCCTAAGAACACTCAGCGCCATCTTGAACCGCCTCCGCGAAGCCTGCGCATGGCTTCCGAAATCGATGGTGCGCCGGCGCGTACGAACGCGGAGAAAAGCGCCATGCGGCAACCGCGCTGCTCTCTCGCTCTTCTTCTGGAGACGCTATGTCATCTAGTGGCCTTCAATACGAGAAACCTGGCGCGCCGGTACCTGCGAACGCTGAGGATCGTTCCTTTGTTTGCCGCACACCCAGTAGCAAGAACTCAGTAACCCAAGTTGGCGAGAGGTTCATCGAACGGAGGCAAATACACAGTGCATTCATGGCGCAACTCGCTAAAACGTTGGCGTGAAGGATGTTCATTGAAGAGCGGCATATACCCAGTGCATTCGTGGCGCAGCCTGTTAGAGTGTCAGGTTGCTGTTCTATAGGAACCCTTGTGACGTGGTTTTGATTCCGCGCAGCGTTGGATCAACTTAAAGAATATTTTCCGTCATTGTATAGCGACACATTTCCAGTGGCACATACCTAACTACCCAAGTTAGCGTCATTGTCGCTCATTGAAGAATGGTACACACCTGCTGGAACATACGCTGTGGCCCAAGTTAGCATCAAATAGGTTCATCGAAGACCAGCACAGACCGAGTGGCACATACCCAGTGCTCCGAAACGGCGTCAATAGTTTCGTCGAACAGCGGTACCCACCCAGTCCCGCATCTACATTCAGCCACATCGGCGAGAAAGACGATCGTTGGAGAACAGCATATATGTACACATTGCCACATCCGTTTGATGGTTTCGAACCTTTTTCCCTCAGCACAGCAGCCCCATGCACTACCCATTCGCTACCCATTTAGCCTTGGACTAGTCAGTGACCCAGGCAGGCGGGAAAATAGTTAGAGACAAATATACATAGCCTCCGGATAATGCGTGACATCACCCAAGAATGCTAACCATTAAAAGTGATTGTGTCCTAATGGTTAGAGTATCGGGCTGCTTTGCTAGGGGAACGAGGTTCAGTCCCTGCATCGGGCACGTAGTTAATTTTTTTGCATACCCAGGGACCCAAGTTTGTCCCATGGTTGGTTTTGAACCTGATTCCCTCTGCACACCAGGCTGATGCTCTACCTATTCGATCATGAACTACCTAGTGACCCAAGTTGTGAGCTATTCGGCAAGACAATAGGCACGGTCAGGAAAGTACAAGGTTCTAAAAAAAAAAAAACTTCGCGTTAAAATGCGAGCCGATACCGACGGTAGTGCAGTCTAAAAATGTCGGCCATTCTCGTGGGTATATGCCACTGTACGTGTCGCTTTTCAATGAACCTCTTCGACGCCAACTTGGGTCACTCGGTATGACAACAATAATCAACTTCACAACACATCAGTTTGCAACACGTCGCAATAGCATTTACCGTTCGCGGAAAAAAAAAGAGGGTTTTACGTGTGAAAACCAGGATCTGATTATGAGGCACGCTGTAATCTGGGTCTCCGGAAGTTTTCACCACCCAGGGTTCTTTAATGTGCACCTGAATCTAAGTACAGGGGTGTTTTCGCATTTCACCCCCATAGAAATGCGGCCACCATGGCCGGGATTTGATCCCGCGACCTCGTGCTTAGCAGGCCAATAACTGTTCGCTGTAGAACAGTTATTTGATTAATAAAAACCATTCTCTACTAAACAAAGCATGCTAATTCGCATTAAGTAGATGCCAACGAGAATTGTCTGCTTTAATTTTTTGTGCGCCATCGCTTATCTTATGAGCAGTTTACATCGTGAAAAGGTAACAACTCACCCAATTCAGTAAACTCTCTGTATTATGAACTTCATACTGACCATGCACAGTCGGCGACGAAAGAAGCGCGATAATTTTAGTGCGAGGTCATAGAATTCTGCACCTTGATGAAGCGCACAAGCTTCTGGCAATGCGTGGTATCTGGAGGTCAGTGAAAGCATGAAATGCTTCTTTATTCGAATGTCATAAGCTTACAGCCGTCTGCACACTTAACACGAACGTTCCGCAGCGTGACCTGGATTGGCTTAGACTGACGCCAGTGCCGCGAAGTGTTGTGCTCTGTTATTTCGGTATGTTTGCGGCCGCTTAAGGCCGATCCACACGACGGACCAAATTGCTCTTTTGGACCGCGGTCCGCGCATCACGTGATAGGACGTCACCAGTTCGTGCGTACCGCCGTTGGCCCGCGCAAGACCGCGGCCCTCGCGGTCCAACAAATCGCCGAGGCTTTTCCCGCTTCCGTATTGGCGGCGGACCGCATGCAAACCGCAGCGATTTTGGCTTAGCCAACTCATGTTGTCCAGCAACAGAGTGTCTTCAGCCAAATCCAATATAGTTTTCGGCTCAGCAAAAGCCAGTCAAGCCAGTCGTTTCATGTCCGCCGTTCCGCCTACACGTGCGTGCAGCAGATATATTTTTTAAACACCGTGTCCTCTTGGAGTGACGAGGAGGTTTTTTTCATCTTGTATGCCTCGTTGAGCAGTTCCCGGCTTTGTGGGACTCGAGCCGGAATGATAACAATGATAACACTCTGGCCGAGAGTGTAGCTGGTTGGTCCGCTCTGCCGTCTGCCATGGCGGTCCGCCGTGTGGATGTGCTCTGCGCCGGACCGGACCGCTGCGGGCCGTGACGTCGCATCACGTGACCGATCGGCCCGCGGACTTGGTCCGTCGTGTGGATCGGCCTTTACGAAAGCTGGAGTGCAGCTCGATTTGACTGCTCGTCGTGTCTTTCGCTTGTGCCTGACCGGCGGGGAGAGTGCGCTCACTTGACACGTCCGTTTCGCCACGCTTCGCTCGTGGCTGCGGTCTCACGCGCGTCCAGAAAACACGTTGCGGTTTGCTTATCTCGGCAAAGTGAAATGGTGAACGACAGCTCGCGCTCCTTCCGGGTTTGGCCGCAAAGCTGGCACTTGAAGGAAATGATAAATAGGAAAAGGAGATAAAATGCAGGTTTGGGGCGTTTGTAAAGGTCGGACAATAAATAAGTCTGCAAATCCGGTGGCATAGTTGTTCCTGTTCTTCATTTCCTATATTCTCTGACAGCACGCATCGGAGGGCTCTCACAGGTTAGCGTCTGGCTTCCTATTTAGTCCACGCTGCACAGGAGATCCAGTGTCGGGGCGTAAGAGCTGCGCGTGTCCTAAGCAAAAAAGAAGCGTGGATGCGTTTCAAACTAAGCTTTTAATGTCTATTTATTGACGAAAAGCGCTAAGTGGCATCTTGTCGGATAAGAAACTGACTCTTTAGGCAAACTTTGTTTGATTTCATGGGATTTAATGTCCCCAAGTGACTCAGGTTGCGGATGCCGTAGTGAAGGACTCTGGATAACTTCGGCCACCTGTGGTTTTTTAACGTGCACTAACATCGCACAGAACACGGGCCTCTAGCATTTCGCTTTCATCAAAATGCGATCGCCGTACCCGCCGTGGTTGCTCAGTGGCTATGGTGTTGGGCTGCTGAGCACGAGGTCGCGGGATCGAATCCCGGCCACGGCGGCCACATTTCGATGGGGGCGAAATGCGAAAACACCCGTGTGCTTAGATTTAGGTGCACGTTAAAGAACCCCAGGTGGTCAAAATTTCCGGAGTCCTCCACTACGGCGTGCCTCATAATCAGAAAGTGGTTTTGGCACGTAAAACCCCAAATATTATTATTAAAAATGTGATCGCCGTGGCCGGAATAGAACCCACGTCTTCTGGGCCAGCAGGTGAGTACCATAACCATTGAGATACCATGGCGGCATTATTATTCAAACTAGGAAGACTCTGGACATAGATGCAATGAGTCTAAGGGTACAAGCCGATGGAGAACAGCGGTTGGTCTATAGTAGATTACACTTTGGGATATTCTGCGGTCAATGTAAACTGTGGCCGCGCACTCATTTCCGGGCACTCTCGATGGAATCTTGCCAAAGCGCCTCTTACATGCATCGTACATTATTTTGCGCACGGATTGGGATCAAGACAAAAGGTTACTGTGAAATGGCGTTGCTCGTATATGAAATTCATCACGGGCACAAAGCCTGGGTGACATCTCGGGGCAATTTATGCCAAACAGCCTAGCCCAAGCACGTGCCCAGAAGTGGGGGGGGGGGAGAGCGGGCTCCCCCCCGAAATCAAGCGGCATACCCCCCTCCCCCTTCCCGCCCACGCCACCACTCCTCACACATTCCTAAAGCGCCGCCAAATCAATGCTGCCTTTTTCACTCCTTTTGTATGGCGGTAGTTATCGGCATCTCTTGGGGTACGAAGGCCAGTTTTCTAATAGGTTTGGTGCCCGCGGGAATAACTCGAGATGCGTTCAGTTGTCACTATCTATTCAGCGGCAACGCCCATCGCTATTGTTTCGCTATTTCAACCTTCTTTGTTTAGACTGATCCAGGGACCAGGAAAGGGATTCGGTTCTTATTCAGCTGGTCTGTATGCTCGTGGAACGAGTTGCGGCCGGAGGAAACGCCACTTGCGTTAACTTTTCCTTTTGCTTCATAATTTCCTCGAGTGACGGCTCGCCACGGCGCTGGCAGATCCCCGGAACCATATACCAGCGATGTGGGTTAGATAAGGTGGAAAATAATATAATGCGAAACAGCGTCCATCATTGAACCCTGCAATAACCCCTAAACCCATAAGCAATATGAATGTCACCTGTTACCTTGTCTGGTTTTTCCCTAATTGTACAGCACTTTTCGTGCAAAAATTGGCAACCGGAAAAAAGAGTTGCAAGTGAGAAATTAAGTGATCTACTAAGGGTGAGAGCCAAGGCAACAGCCAAACAGGAAGGAAAAGCGAGAATTAACAAATTTAACCGTTGTTTATGAAAATATTTATGGATCAACATCTTTTTACTTCAAAAGGGAGTAGAGAAAACGCCGCCGGAAGTGGAGAACAATTCCGTGTGTTTCGAATGACGCTTCTACAGTTATCAGTCGAACCGCCTGATTTAGCCACTTCTCTGCTGTGCTTACGTGGGTGTTTTTCTAACCTTTCGCGGTGGGCGCAGTACGTCTAGAATCGCAGCGTCTTGCGCTCTGCACAGTTGTACGGCACTGGCGGCCACGCATCGTTACACAACTTCCCAAATAACAGTACGAGTCGGTTTTGGCACTTGGTATAGCAGTAAATGAGGGATCCAAAAGAACCTGTGATTGATCCGTAAATACATATTTCTCTGTAATTCTTCCAGAGCTAATTAAAAATTACCGACGATTACGTTACTTCCTAATGCGAAATTTGAGCGCAGCAAATAAGCTGTTTCACCTTTTCGATAGATTGAGGCAAAGAAATCGAGCAACACATGTATGCGCTATCACAGATTTTTTTTTTATTTTTCACACGTATTCCTTTAACAAAGACTCCACTAACAGTTCTTGACAGTCATGAAGGAAGCTTTGTGGTCGGAGAAATAGACTGATATATGTTCGACTTGGTACACCAATGCTTGATTCTCAAAGACGTTCACAAAGACGTTCACAACTGGGCCCTTAATGCCATATTGGCCTCCGCCGTGCATCAGTCGTCCCACTTGCATGAATGGGATTTGCGGAGATACGAGTCTTACACTCACCGCATTAAGTTGTGGAAGGTGCGCTGGCCTCGAGGGATATTTGTAACCGTTTGTTGTCGAAATAACAACCAAAACAAGCGCGAACGAGACCGACCCAACAGAACCAAACAGGCGCGGGCGAGAGCTGTGGCGCGAGCAGACGATAGTACGAAACGAGCGGATCGGCTGAGACCAGACACGAGTGCGCATCGAGCCGTAAGGAGGGTCCGCATGACACCAGCATCGCGCGCGCACGTCACTGAAGGGGCCGCTCTCATTCGTCTCCGCCATTCGCGGCTCGCGTCCTTCGTCTCCCACTCCAGCGAAGGGGGGCGGAGCTGGTTACGAGGCCGACGACAACGCCGACAACGACGACGCGAAACCCAGGAACGGACGCCAAAGAGCTGCGCTCTAAAAAAACGCTACTATTGTCGGATACAACTTAAGTCTGCAGTGAAGCCCTGCCCAGGCCCTCATAACCGCCAGCCACTGTTCCTCCGCGAGGCTGCAAATAATTCGTACTTCAATCTTTTCTTGTTACCCAAATGAGGCGGTAGCTACAAAAATAAAATTATTAGCGCGTAATTTTATACATTTTCTTTCGCCCATATAGTGGAATGGTGAAAGTATAATTCATTATTGAACTGAAATAAAATGGTTGCTTCGCTGCATCTATTGTCAATAATCACTTCAGCTGGCAGTGAAATTCCATGAGTAGAACGGGCTCAGCAGTAAAATGAACTGTACCGCAGACTTTTGAGGAGTGAAATGCTCAGACTCCATACACTTTGTCTATGTCTGTTGCACACCTCATTGCTTCCGCTGATGAAAATACTCAAGAACAGCGGATGCTCCGGAGCTATCAAGTACGACGCCATTTTGAAAAGGCCGCATGTCGATTATTTAGTTTGTTTCTGTGATTGGCTGGCGGCGTAACACTACCCCGCGCGGTCCATGTGCCTTGGTTGCTAACTGATGTTTTTTTAAAGTGTTACTCTATTATATAAATCCTTATTTTACACTTTCGCTTGTTTACTTGTTCTTGATGTTCTTCCTGCGTGGGTCTATTTGATGCGGTTCCTTGTTGCCAAGTAAAGGAGAGCTGTATCTCGCAGGCCTGCCTGTGAGATACACCTTATTTCATTTCTCTTTTGCGGGTTTACGTGACTTTATGGCGAATGGTGGACGTTATCCATATTCATGCTAGTAGAGGTACACCCCCCCCGCTCATTTGCATAGAAAAGTTACCTTAGGTTACCTCTGCCCCCCCCTCCCCCCCCCCCAAATCCTGGGTACGTGCCTGGCCTAACCATTGATATATAATACGACAGCATGAAGTGATAAGAAAACACGAAGTAGCGCGTTTTCAGGTAGCTAGCAAGATGGAACAGCATGATAGCGCTAATGCCGATATAGGCGCGGCGACAGCCAATGAAATATACGATAGTTTGGAATGGCGTTAGATATGAGGCGATATAAAGCCATGCATCTAAGAATCATCTGCTAAAGGTGCCTCGAAGAGTACCGAGCGAAGAGCGCCTCGCTATAGATTACATGGGTCGCACAATGTCCAAACGAGAATTAGCCGCTGCAGTGGAGCGGCCCGTTTCCACCGTTAACAGAATTATCCGGGCATTCAGAGATGCAGACCGGATAGAAGATGCTGCACGTGCAGTTCAGGAACGGCCAACAACCACAGAAGATCTCATTATCGCTGCTTCGGTTGACGACCCCTTCGTCACAGCGCGCGAAATACGCGATGAGCTTGGTCTGCATGTTAGTGCGGACAGTGTGCACAGAAGACTGCATGAAGCGGGCATCCAAAGCCGGGTCGCCGCGAGGAAGCCAGTGATTGAGGCGTCGCATCGCCACCAGCGACTCCAGTTCTCACAAGAGCACGAGGACTGGACACCGGAAGACTGGAGACATGTCGTTTTCACTGACGAATCAAGATTTTGTACTTGGTGGGAGCAACGCCAGGGAGTTCGGCGTCCTGAATACTAGCGGTAATTCCTTTTTATCCCCATTTTATACCGATACGGTACGGACAACACGTCGCTTGTTTTTAGGTACGACGAGCGGTTCGTCTGGGACGTGCGCACAAGCGGACGCACAGCCGTGAACGCGTGGGGTGTGGTCAGCTACCAGGGCCTGGGGCCAATGCAGAGAATTCGAGGCCGTATGACAGCTGACGCCTACGTGGAAACATTGGACCACGTGCTCATGCCTTCCGGGCTGGATGGGCCCTTCCCGGAGGGATTCTTCTGGTTTCAGCACGACGCGCCCCCATCGACACTGCACGAGCTGCGCATAATTTTCTAGATGACCAAGCGGTCATGCAGCTTCAGTGGCCGAGCCGCAGCCCCGATCTAAACATAATCGAAAATGTTTGGGGAATGAGTTTAGGCTTTCAAGGCGCTTGGACTCGAGTTGCACCACGGCGGACCAGCTCTTGATTGCCATAAAACAAGAATGCGAGCTCCTGCGGGCGAGCAGCGAGATCGTGAACGCACTCTACAATTCGCTGCCTGAGCGAATGGATACTGTGAAGGGCGAACATGGCGGAAGAACGCGCTTCTAGACGGTCATACAGGCAGATGGTACTTTGTACTGTGTAGTTTTTCGTGTGTTATTACTGCTTCAGCGGCCGACAAGTGTTTCAGCCATTATTTCTAGTACAACCCGGGACTGGTTTGTCCCAATTTTGCATTTATGCTTAAACTCAGCTCGTTTTGGTTTTGTTTGGTTTCCAGCGATGGCCAGCAGAAAGGGTGACGTCATTAAGCGGCTGTTGGATGCACGCGGCAAGCCAAGTACCGCCACTTCAGACAATCCTATACATGTCGATCGTCTATATATAGCCGCCACTGACCTTCATGTGGTCAGAGGCAAAGTCATTGGCCGTATTCTCCGCTTTCGCACGGACACGGCATTGGTTATACAGTGAAACCTCGTTAAACCGTAGTTGGCCGGAGCTCGGAAAAAGTACATACTAAACGGTAGTACTGTTTAACCGAAATAGCATGAGATCGCCCACATACCTGTCGAAAACGGAACACAGAACTCGGAGTGAGTGCGATGAAAGGAGAGAAAAAAAACGTGCAGTATTTATTCACTTCGCGCAACAAAAGTGTTATGTTCTTTTGATGCCGCGGCGGCCTAGGATGACAACAGCAGCCTCAAACTTACTGAAGCTGCGTGCCAGCTTTTCAGCCAGCCCCCTCTACTCGGCACACACTCGCATGGCAGATTCCTCGTTGGCGTTACGTATTCTCCATGCAAGCGCGCGGTAGTACTGCATAAGTCCAGGGGCGCCTCTTTTATTGCCGGGTGCTGTTCTCGTCACCACTGACACCACTGATCTTCATGTGGTGTCATTTGTACCAAAATTGTGACGCAACCGTTGGTCGTACAACGTTCCGGGTGATGTCATACACTCATGCCTGTGTGGGTGCGTGGTGCTTAAAATTCGAAAAAGACTGACTGCCTGAAAAAGCCGGCGGATCCCATGCCCTGTGGGAATCGATATTATGCGAAGCGTTGCGCGGGGAGCCTACCAAGTTAACGAAACGACCATGAGAGCACCAGGTGGACGGACGGACAGACGGGTGGGTGGGTGGTTGGATGGATTGCCTTTTTGAAAACTAGCGAAAAAACCATATAGGAAACGCGCATTGCAAAGTGTCAAGCATGCCACTTTTAATAAGATCGGTAACCCGCTGTTTAAGTCACCAAGGTGCGGCGGGGGCGTCGAGTTACCTTACGTACACTTATAAGCTGCGTTTCGATACCTTTCGATACATTGCATCTATGGCCAGATTCTTTCTAGTTACCTAAAAAGCCAGTTTCTTATCCGACAAGATCCCACTTAGTGCTTTTCGCCACTAACTAGACATTAAAAACTTAGTTTGAATCGCATGCACGCATCTTGCTCAGGACACGCGCAGCTCTTACGCTCCGACACTGGATCTCCAGAACGACAGAAAGCTGAGCTAGCTCGTAAGGATTCATAATGCAAAGAAGGGGTAAGGCGTGCAGACACAGTCAGAAGAGAACAGAGTGGACAACACGAGCGCAGACTATCAACTGAAGGAAGCATTGAGGCGAAAAAAGAAAGCGGATACAAAACTCATCTGCGCATGCTCTGTAATAGTAGCACCATGTGTCAATCGGGTTCACGTGCCGCTCTACGTGAAAAGTAACTGTTAAGGCATTTGCTGTCTTTCTTATGTGAGGTAATCGAAGGCTTACTCATGCACGGACTTCCACCATTATTGATACGCCATGCCTCGACCATAAGACGCATATCTTCATTCCTATGCCTTTACAATATCGCGCATTCATCTAACTCAGGCATGCAGTTACAATCTTGGCAGTCTTGGCAATGTAAGGAAAGTGTAGAAGGCGATCCACTGGTTAACGACCTTTTATGTTCCATTACCCGCCGTGGTTGCTCAGTGGCTATGGTGTTGGGCTGCTGAGCACGAGGTCGCGGGATCGAATCCCGGCCACGGCGGCCGCATTTCGATGGGGACGAAATGCGAAAACACCGGTGTGCTTAGTTTTAGGTGCACGTTAAAGAACCCCAGGTGGTCAAAATTTCCGGAGTCCTCCACTACGGCGTGCCTCATAATCAGAAAGTGGTTTTGGCACGTAAAACCCCAAATATTATTATTTATGTTCCATTAGCCTCCGATTGACACACCGCGGCCCCGTTTGCCTTACGTGGAAATGACCACAGATAAAGGGAACTTCATATAACACATCTATACGAAAGTCAGTAAAGTTGTTGCAAGGTAAATATACCTGGTAGCGAAGCTTCCATAGGAGCCCATACGTTCAAAACATGCCGGTCCATTGGCGGTCCATGGGGCTTAGCGCCATCTGTATGTGGTGGGAACACTTCCGGCGGAAGAAAAAATAATGTGACGCCATGTCCGTTAAAAGCAGAAGTGACGTCATTTTGATTTCGACGGCGCGAAATTTGTTTTGTTGTTCTTCCTTTGGAGCTATATATTCAAATGCTTCGCTGTTCGACTTGATGGGCGTTTCGAGCTTTCAGCGTGAAAAGCGATGCAGGAAAAGGCCAGCCGTACGGTTGTCAAAATCGCATCCCTGCACAGAACATACTTTCTTTGGAGGCCGACGAAAGCTTTAGGTATAGAGTGCTGATCCTATTGTTGGATGCCAAGCCCGTCAGCCAGCGCAGTCGCACGAAAACAACTACACAATTATCTGGCGGTCGTAACTCACTACTTTGACTAGACAGATTAAGAAGCAATGAAGCTGCCCGCGTCACCAAATTCAGACAAACTCCGACAAGCAAGAAAGCACAAACTGTGAGGGGGCCGTATTTCAACAGGTGATACGAGTGCGCCTTTCTGCCCATGTCAAGACGTGCATTGCATTGCGAGTGATAGTGGCGTCAACGCCCCCTGTAGCGATGAGCGCTCAAAAGAAATGCATTTGTTATTAATATTAAATTAAACTTGTACTTTCTTAACTCTTCACGAATATATAAAATTGACTAGGACTTTTATTTTGGTTGAATGAATCTAACTGTGTCTCGCTTGAATTGAAAAACGCTTCTTTCTTTCCCAATGCTTGTTCCCTCCAAACATAGTCGCGCTTCAATCGCTGCTCCCATAACCCCCCATGCTGATGTCGGTGACAATCTGTACTGAACCGCTTTTCGCCCGAAGCTTCGCGACCTATTTGAATCGACCTTGGTTGTTGTTCTTGATGTGCTCTGCACATCAAGAACTCTGCAGCACCTAAGCCTCTGAACGTTCGTAACAAATCCAATTTATCACGTCGGTTTCGGCGTGTAGATAAGTTTAGGCTGGTTAGAGTAAGTTTGTCACTGAAGCTAGATTATTTCGACAGTGACACGCGACAGTGACAAATATCGACAGTGTTGTTCACGTTGGGCCACTTGTTTTTGATATTTTGAGTACTTTTATTCTCTGCAATGTTACGAAATGAGTAGAAGACTGAGTAGTATGAGTAGAAATGAGTAGTATGAGTAGTAGTATGAGTAGTAGTATGAGTAGAAATGAGTAGTAGAGGGTAAACTAAACTATTCATTGCGGCACAAGGATTGTTTGATGCACGCCAGTGTGTTTATGCCTGGTAGCCCAGCCCATGAAAACGGCCGCAGCAAAACGGTTTGGTTGTGCCACACGGCGTCAGCTGGTCTGCTGTCTTCGATGTGAAAAACGGGAGATGGTCGAACATGTTTTTTGGAGTCGGTAATGTAATGCTTACTTTTGGGAATGCGCGCCCAAGCCCCACTGACTCAGGTTGGAGCATCACGTGGCCTAGCCTCTGTTGTCACAAATGGATACGCTCTAGGAGCACTGCTCTACTCCCAGACTGACAGCAGCGTTTGTGTTGTGATACGTTCACAACTGCGTTCACTGCGAACTGCCGTCCTCTTTTGTGAGTCACTGTGCTTATGCGCTGGTTTTTATGACGTAGTTATATCAATTCGCCCAACTTACTGAGCTTCTACATTCACAACTGTTGTCTCGGCGGCTTACGACTCCCTTCTTCGCCCATTGTTGATCAATGCACAGCACTTAATCAACCAGATACACTGCTTCAATGAATGCGAACTGATGACGTTTAACGTCCCAAGTCAACAAAGGCACTTTAAGAGGCGCCGTTTTAGATGAAGACACATTAATTTTCATCGCGTGGTTTCTATTTCATTAACTTGCATACATGCTTCGATACTCGAGTGTGTTTGCATTCCACCTTATCGAAAAGATTGTATTGGGATGGAAGCTGGAGGAAAAAATAAGCTACGAATACAGAAAAATATTCTTCCTCTTGTTATTATTAGATGTGAAGAAAACGGAGACATGAAACATGCACGTGGAACACACAGGTGGCAGCACGACGCCTGCCTGTTTTTCAGGGACGAGGAGATACAAAATATTCGTGTTATATATAAAAAAATCCCTAAGCAACCGAATTCAGGACCCTAGCGGCCATTATCTCAATGCTAAGCAGTGGAAAAGCAACTCAGAAAATTATTGACCCATAGTAAAAATTGAATAAAGAAAGAAATTACAAAAAAGAATTTTGTACCATAAGAATTAGAGAGTAATGCCAGTGACTAGATTTAACACATGGAGAACTAGATTTCTTGTTCCCTCAACAAGGCCGTTTCGATTTCTCAGGAAGGCTGTCAGGATCGGCGGTGACACGTCTCGGAAGTCTGATATACAGCTTTTCGGAAGTCTGATATACAGCATTTCAATTTCTCAATGTCCGTAAAGCATTGTGCTAAAACATTGCGTGACACCAGAGTAAATTCGAAAAAGAAGGGTTGAATTGCGCTGCTAAGCCGCCTTCTGCTTGTATTTGACAGCCAAGGCTTTTCTTAATTAATGCAGTACTGTGGAAGTTGTAATTATCAGAAACGAACCTGGCAGCGCGGTTTTGTATGCGTTCAAGCTTGCTTATAACATTAAATGTTTAAGGAGCCCAAGCCGGCACAGCCATACTCGAGTACTGGGCGAACATGTGTATTGGAAAGCTGTAGTTTTAAATGTTTCGCGGTTTTATGAAAATTACGTCGAAAGAGGTTCAGGAGTCCACATGAATTTAAAATCAGATATTCAATATGTGTATTCCATTTTCTGAAACGTAAACGCCTACATATTTGTAATGTTGGACCCGTTCAAAAGGCAGTCCGTCCCAATTGTAAACTGATCTCACGGGGAGACGTTTACGGGTAAATGATACGCGTTGAGATTGGGCACTGTTCAGAGACATGCGCAACTTCGTGCCGCAACCCTGCAGTTGGTTCAAATCGCTCCGTAGGCTGCTGACACCATGATAATTATGTACATACCTGTAAATGATGCAGTCATCATCGTCATCATCATCATCATCATCATCATCATCATCATCATCAGCCTTGTTACGCCCACTGCAGGGCACAGGCCTCTCCCATACTTCTCCAACAACCCCGGTCATGTACTAATTGTGGCCATGCCGTGCCTGCAAACTTCTTAATCTCATCCGCCCACCTAACTTTCTGCCGCCCTCTGCTACGCTTCCCTTCCCTTGGAATCCATTCCGTAACCCTTAATGAGCATCGGTTATCTTCCCTCCTCATTATATGTCCGGCCCATGCCCATTTCTTTTTCTTGATTTCAACTAAGATGTCATTTACCCGTGTTTGTTCCCTCACCCAATCTGCTCTTTTCTTATCCCTTAACGTTACACCTATCATTCTTCTTTCCATAGCTCGTTGCGTCGTCCTCAATTTGAGTAGAACCCTTTTCGTAAGCCTCCAGGTTTCTGCCCCGTAGGTGAGTACTGGTAAGACACAGCTATTATATACTTTTCTCTTGAGGGGTAATGGCAACCTGCTGTTCATGATCTGAGAATACCTGCCAAACGCACCCCAGCCCATTCTTATTCTTCTGATTATTTCCGTCTCATGATCCGGATCCGCCGTCACTACCTGCCCTAAGTAGATGTATTCCCTTACGACTTCCAGTGTCTCGCTACCTATCGTAAACTGCTGTTCTCTTCCGAGACTGTTAAGCATTATTTTAGTTTTCTGCAGATTAATTTTCAGACCCACTCTTCTGCTTTGCCTCTCCAGGTCAGTGAGCATGCATTGCAATTGGTCCCCTGAGTTGCTAAGCAAGGCAATATCATCAGCGAATCGCAAGTTAATAAGGTATTCTCCGTTAACTTTTATCCCCAATTCTTTCCAATCCAGGTCTCTGAATATCTCCTGTAAACACGCTGTGAATAGCATTGGAGATATCGTATCTCCCTGCCTGACGCCTTTCTTTATTGGGATTTTGTTGCTTGTTTTATGGAGGACTACGGTGGCTGTGGAGCCGCTATAGATATCTTTCAGTATTTTTACATACGGCTCGTCTACACCCTGATTCCATAATGCCTCCATGACTGCTGACATTTCGACTGAATCAAACGCTTTCTCGTAATCAATGAAAGCTATATATAAGGGTTGGTTATATTCTGCACATTTCTCTATCACCTGATTGATAGTGTGAATATGGTCTCTTCTTGAGTAGCCTTTACGAAATCCTGCCTGGTCCTTTGGTTGACAGAAGTCTAAGGTGTTCCGGATTCTATGTGCGATTACCTTAGTAAATACTTTGTAGGCAACGGACAGTAAGCTGATCGGACTATAATTTTTCACGTCTTTGGCGTCCCCTTTCTTATGGATTAGGATTATGTTAGCGTTCTTCCAAGATTCCGGTGCGCTCGAGGTCATGAGGCATTGCGTATACAGGGTGGCCAGTTTCTTTAGAACAATCTGTCCACTATCCTTTAAGAAATCTGCTGTTA
Source organism: Dermacentor albipictus (assembly GCF_038994185.2). Lineage (NCBI taxonomy): Eukaryota > Metazoa > Arthropoda > Arachnida > Ixodida > Ixodidae > Dermacentor > Dermacentor albipictus. The sequence goes on along the minus strand of NC_091821.1, from coordinate 197,896,694 downwards.
CCTGATCCTCCCCAGCTGCCTTCCCTCTTTGCATATCTCCCAAGGCGTTGTTTACTTCTTCCGGCGTTACTTGTGGGATTTCAAATTCCTCTAGACTATTCTCTCTTCCATTATCGTCGTGGGTGCCACTGGTACTGTATAAATCTCTATAGAACTCCTAAGCTACTTGAAATATCTCATCCATATTAGTAATGATATTGCCGGCTTTGTCTCTTAACGCATACATCTGATTCTTGTCAATTCCTAGCTTTTTCTTCACTGCTTTTAGGCTTCCTCCATTCCTGAGAGCATGTTCAATTCTATCGATATTATACTTCTTTATGTCAGCTGTCTTACGCTTGTTGATTAACTTCTAAAGTTCTGCCAGTTCTATTCTAGCTGTAGGGTTAGATGCTTTCATACGTTGGCGTTTCTTGATCAGATCTTTCGTCTCCTGCGATAGTTTGCTGGTATCCTGCCTAACGGAGTTACCAACGACTTCCATTGCACACTTCTTAATGATGCCCACAAGATTGTTGTTCATTGCTTCAACAATAAGGTCCTCTTCCTGAGTTAAAGCCGAATACCTGTTCTGTAGCTTTATCTGGAATTCCTCTATTTTCCCTCTTACCGCTAACTCATTATTCGGTTTCTTATGTACCAGTTTCTTCCGTTCCCTCCTCAGGTCTAGGCTAATTCGAGTTCTTACCATCCTGTGGTCTCTGCAGCGCACCTTGCGGAGCACGTCCACATCTTGTATGACGCCAGGGTTAGCGCAGAGTATGAAGTCTATTTCATTTCTAGTCTCACCGTTCGGGCTCCTCCACGTCCACTTTCGGCTATCCCGCTTGCGGAAGAAGGTATTCATTATCCTTATATTTTTTTGTTCTGCAAACTCTACTAATAACTCTCCCCTGCTATTCCTATTGCCTATGCCATATTCCCCCACTGCCTTGTCTCCAGCCTGCTTCTTACGTACCTTGGCATTAAAGTCGCCCATTAGTATAGTGTATTTGGTTTTCACTCTACCCATCGCCGATTCGACGTCTTCATAGAAGCTTTCGACTTCCTGGTCATCGTACCCGCCGTGGTTGCTCAGTGGCTATGGTGTTGGGCTGCTGAGCACGAGGTCGCGGGATCGAATCCCGGCCACGGCGGCCGCATTTCGATGGGGGCGAAATGCGAAAACACCCGTGTGCTTAGATTTAGGTGCACGTTAAAGAACCCCAGGTGGTCAAAATTTCCGGAGTCCTCCACTACGGCGTGCCTCATAATCAGAAAGTGGTTTTGGCACGTAAAACCACAAATATTATTATTATTATTATCCTGGTCATCGTGACTGGATGTAGGGGCATAGACCTGTACAATCTTCATTTTGTACCTCTTATTAAGTTTCACAACAAGACCTGCCACCCTCTCGTTAATGCTATGATGCAGTAATTTGATGATGCTATGATTTGTGAATGCTATGATGCACTAATGATGCAGTAATTTGAATATAATCGCACTTTGTACTGCATACCTTGTACCGTATTATTTATATAGACTAAAAACTACAAAGGCGCCAAGAGAGACCCCTGAGGCACACCAGAAATTAGTGACAGCAGTTGATTTGTCTCCGTTGATCAAAAGATGCTGTGTTCGCGCAGACAAGTAATTTTTAATTCGAACGACTGTTGCAGGATGAATGCGAAAAACAATAACTTATGTAATAACAAGTCATGAAGAACGCGATTGACGGCCTTCGGGAATTCTAAAAATATGCAGTCTACATGTAGCGCCAAGTCACAAGAGTAAAAAAAAAAGATCATGGCAGAATTCTAGACGCTGAGTCGTGCAAGACAAGCCAGGCCTGGATCCATGTTGAGCATTTGAAAAGAAACTAGTGCTTTGAAGGTGTTTCATAACAGCACCGTAAATAATGTCTTCAATTGCTTTGCAGCACGCACATGTAAGGGAGTAGGGCCTGTAGTCCTGCACTTTGTTTTTGAGACCACATTTATATATGGGTACGACATAAGGTACCTCCCATTGTAGTACTATTGAACTGATGTGTAACGATTTTTTTAAACAGAACGATTAAGTAATGAGCAATTTCTTGAGAGCAAGCCCGAAGTACGTGGGACGGGATATCGTCAGGACATCCAGCATGTTTTTTTAGATGATAAAGCAGCTTCATAACACCATTATACGTGGCAGAAAACATACGCATATTCTTGTAGGCTTTTTCTTGTATTTCAGGCAGTGTACTAGCGTGTGTGGGTGAAAAGAATGATTGAAAATAGGAATTAAAAGAACAAACCTTCCTTTATTCGGGAAATACTGCTCTCTTCAACTAATAAATTGGAGGCTGTGATCATCTCTGCTGGCCATTTTAACGTATTTCCAGAATTCTCCAGGGGTTTCTTTTGGTCGTGTACCAAGTGAAGAGATGTAATTTTGTTTATTTATTTTGATTATTTTGATTAATTAGCGAGCCTATTTGGTGCATTTGTTTGAAAACATACTGCTTGTGATTTTTTAAATCTGCAGCCATACAGACCGCGTTTCTGTTGCCACCGGGCAACAGGATCAGCAGGGCTCCGAAAAAAACTTGAGCGAAAACTCGAGGTAAGCTCATGCCAGCAGCGATGTTACGCCCCTGTATGGAAGATTAAACGCCTGAGAGAGAGAGAGAGAGAGAGAGAGAAAGAGTGAGAGAGAGAGATTGTAGAAAGGAAGAGGTGCTATTTTCCTGCAGTCCTTTAGGAAGCATGCCTCAGCGTCACGGGGAAGGGGAGGGGTCATAAAGGGGAAAAAAGGGAAAGAATTAAGGTTAAGACAGCGGCAGGCAGGTGGCACATTTACAGCTTAGACACCAGCCCAGTGTGAACACACACACAGACGTACACACATGCACACACACACACACACACACACACACATATATACAGAGAGACAGGCAGTTTATAGGAAGTAAAATTTTGTTACGAGGCCTAGAATGTCTCCCACGAATCGTCGAAAAAACGCTGCTTAACAATGTAGAAGAATAAATATTACAAATGCTGAAGTATGCGCTGAAGAAAGATATTGCAGTTGTCTAAGCTGCATCCATTAGAACATCTAAAGCGAACGAATTCAACATAAGAATTCACAGCTTACGTGAAAGTGTTACAGCGTTTACAAGGGTTTTTAAAAAATCCTTCTTATATTTAGTGGCATTCTTCAGAGCGGTGTATAATATCTCAGTTTTGTCCGCTTTAGATGTGCTACTACGTGAAGTTCACATATTTGTGGTATAACTTTTCATAGCGTAGTTAGAGTCATAAGCCTGAGGGTTTAGTTTTCTGGAATTTGGAATTTTCAATAAGTTTATAACAAATCGATGACCTAAATGAAAACTCCCCTTCCCATAGGCGGAAAGCTCTAATTTTACCGGGGGAAGGGAGGGGGGGCTAAGGCCCGACCAGGTATCCGAACCCCATATATATATATATATATATATATATATATATATATATATATATATTAAAGAAACTTCGGGTGACCTAGAATTGTTCACTGAAGTGACGGCCATATATATAAAAGACCTCATAGTAGCAGACAGTTGAATTTTACAGCCTGATTCCTCTCGTACCACAAAGAATCTGGCGTCTCTCAGTGGTGTAAGCCTCCTTCGTGAAGTTATTTTATACTTCGCTATCACTAATACCGCTCCGCCTTTCCGGAGAAACTGCAGCTTCTCTCTCTCTTTCTCTCTTTTTTGTGTAAGTGCGAGTATAAACGCTGCTGCGCTTGGCTGCTGTTAATTCTGATTTGTAGTTAATCCGGCTTGGTCTCATTTCGCTTACTGAGTAATTGTACAGGGCGGCTATGGTGTTGGGCTGCTGCGCACGCGGTCGCGGGATCGAATCCCGGCCGCGGCGGCCGCATTTCGATGGGGCGAAACGCAAACACACCCGTGTACTTAGGTTTAGGTGCACGGTAAAGAACTCCAGGTGGTCGAAATTTTCGGAGTCCTCCACTATGGCGTGTCTCATAATCAGAAAGGGGTTTGGTACGTTAAACCTCATAATTTATTTTTACCTATTGTAAACTGCTGTTCTATTCCGAGACTGTTAAACATTACTTTAGTTATCTGCAGATTAATTTTTACACCAGCCCTGCTGCTTTGCCTCTCCAGGTCAGTGAGCATGCATTGCAGTTGGTCCCCTGAGTTACTAAGCAAGGCAATATCATCAGCGAATCGCAAGTTACTAAGGTATTTTCCATTACCCTTATCCCCGATTCTTCCCAATCCAGGTCTCTGAATACCTCCTGTAAACACGCCCTTCCTTATTGGGATTTTGTTGCTTTCTTTATGGAGGACTCCGGTGGCGGTGGAGCCGCTATAGATATCTTTCAGTATTTTTACATACGGCTCGTCTACACCCTGATTCCGTAATGCCTCTATGACTGCTGAGGTTTCGACTGAATTAAACGCTTTCTCGTAATCAATGAAAGCAATATATAAGGGTTGGTTATATTCCGAACATTTTTCTATCACCTGATTGATAGTGTGAATATGGTCTATTGTTGAGTAGCCTTTACGGAATCCTGTCTGGTCCTTTGGTTGACAGAAGTCTAAGGTGTTCCTGATTCTATTTCCGATTACTTTAGTAAATACTTTGTAGGCAATGGACAGTAAGCTGATCGGTCTATAATTTTTCAAGTCTTTGGCGTCCCCTTTCTTATGGATTAGGATTATGTTAGCGTTCTTCCAAGATTCCGGTACGCTCGAATTCCTGAGGCATGGCGTATAGAGGGTGGCCAGTTTTTCAAGAACAATCTGCCCACCATCTTTCAACAAATCTGCTGTTACCTGATTCTCCCCAGCTGCCTTCCCTCTTTGCATAGATCCCAAGGCGTTGTTTACTTCTTCCGGCGTTACTTGTGGGATTTCAAATTCCTCTAGACTATTCTCTCTTCCATTATCGTTGTGCGTGCCACTGGTACTGTATAAATCTCTATAGAACTCCTAAGCCACTTGAACTATCTCATCCATATTAGTAATGATATTGACGGCTTTGTCTCTTAGCGCATACATCTGACTCTTGCCTATTCCTAGTTTCTTCTTCACTGCTTTTAGGCTTCCTCGGTTCCTGAGAGCATGTGCAATTCTATCCATATTGTACTTGCTTATGTCAGCTGTCTCACGCTTGTTGATTAACTTGGAAAGTTCTGCCGGTTCTATTGTAGCTGTAGGGTTAGGTGCTCTCATACATTGGCATTTCTTGATCAGATCTTTCGTCTCCTGTGATAGCTTACTGGTATCCAGTATAACGAAGTTACCACCGACTTCTATTGCACACTCCTTAATGATGCCCATAAGATTGTCGTTCATTGCTTCTACACTAAGGTCTTCTTCCTGAGTTAAAGCCGAATATCTGTTCTGTAGCTTGATCCGGAATTCCTCTGTTCTCCCTCTTACCGCTAACTCATTGATCGGCTTCCCATGTACAAGTTTCTTCCGTTCCCTCCTCAAGTCTAGGCGAATTCGAGTTCTTACCATCCTATGTCCACTGCAGCGCACCTTGCCGATGTTGTTGCAGAAGATGTCGCTATGTGCGGAATGTACTTGACATTTGTAATTGCATCTTATGTCTACATTTTCTTTGACAACGTAAATGACGAGCACAGCAGACGCTCGCCCTTCTTGGTGTTCCCGCCGTGAAAAAAGTATTCTGCGTCGGACACTTTCTGAAAGGCGGCACTGCAGTCTACCCATTGTCATTGCCAAACAACTCCTCGCGCAGCCGTTCAACATAGAGCGCGAACGGCACGAGTAGTGAGAGGGAGAGAAAACAGCCGCAATGTAAACAAACCGCGCACAGAGCGCTGTGTGCGCTCACCGAGGCGAATTTTTCCAAGAAGGGGGTGTTTTTAGCAAGGCACAGCAATGCCGCCTGGCCGAGGTTGTTTAGTCTATTGAGAAATTTCCGCCTCTTGAAAACCTCACTAGGCTCTTTATTCTGGTCAATTCGGTGTAAATCAGAATCCGCGCAGTTGTGCGAAAATATTCCTTAAGCGAAAGCATCATTATTATTATACGAAAGCATCATTATGCGAAAGCCTCAAACGGCTCATTGAGCGAAATTGCCGGCGCCTGTAGCAGCAAAGCCGCACCTAAATTCCCGTTGGTTGCGACACCTCGTCACGAGCGCACCTCGACAGAGCAGAGCGGGCGAAAGGGAATATCAGCTGCTGCGATGGCGCGCCAGGTCTTGTGTGAGGAGAGAGGGCAACGCCGCGATGCACGTCACCCTCTCTCTCTCTCTCAGAGCCCTGTGTTATTCGCGCGATCCTTGGCCGCGCAAGTTCTCCGCTGCGTTCGAACTTATCCTCGTAATCGCTATCAAGAAATTAATATATAAAAGAACAGATTATATTCGAAAGGGAAAACTTTGGCTGCAGAGAGTTTCGAATCTATGACGCTACGCTCAGAAGCCGAGTGTCTTATCCATTGGGCTAAATGTAGATATCAGTCCTGTGCACTCTGCTTTATGAGATCATACTACTCGGACTGCAATTTTGATTGCCGAACCCGGCTTGACGAAAGCGGTGACGTCCACATCATTGCGGCTTACCAGGGAGAGTCTCTATTAGATTCCACGGCAGTCGCGCAAGGTAGCATGACGTCACGGATGGAAATGCGCCGGCCTTGTGATATCTAGGAGGCGTTGGCCAAGCGTCTCAATGCGCTCGCTTGCCCGCGAGGTCATAACTCGAAGGACCGCTCAGAGGCTCTCAGTGGACATTAATGCTTTCGCATTCACAATTAATAACAAGTGCTTAGGTGCCCTCGGATTTTTCTTTAATGCGAAGCTGTCTTTGCCGCTTTTTCCCACTTTGCGGGTGCTGGATTTTGGCTGCTGTCTTTCCAAGCATACAACAACTTGGGTCACTGGGCTTGAGCCACTGGATGTGTACCACTGGGTAGATGCCCAAACAAACAACAACAAAAGCAACAAAATCAGCCTAATGTGGAGGAGAAAGATGAATGAACAAAATTGGACCATTGAGCGAAGAGCATTTAGATACATGGTGGTGACGAGAATAACACAGTAGTAACACAGTAGAGACATAGTAATGACGAGAAGAATGGGCTGGGGTGCGTTTGGCAGGCATTCTCAGATCATGAACAGCAGGTTGCCATTATCCCTCAAGAGAAAAGTGTATAACAGCTGTGTCTTACCAGTACTCACGTACGGGGCAGAAACCTGGAGGCTTACGAAAAGGGTTCTACATAAGTTGAGGACGACGCAACGAGCTATGGAAAGAAGAATGATAGGTGTAACGTTAAGGGATAAGAAAAGAGCAGATTGGGTGAGGGAACAAACACGGGTAAATGACATCTTAGTTGAAATCAGGAAAAAGAAATGGGCATAGGCAGGACACGTAATGAGGAGGGAAGATAACCGATGATCATTAAGGGTTACGGACTGGATTCCAAGGAACGGGAAGCGTAGCAGGGGGTGGCAGGAAGTTAGGTGGGCGGATGAGATTAAGAAGTTTGCAGGGACGACATGATCACAATTAGTACATGATCGGAGTAGTTGGAGAAGTATGGGAGAGGCCTTTGCCCTGCAGTGGGCGTAACCAGGCTGATGATAATGATGATAATTAAGGAGAAGTAAAGACATTTCACGAAAGATCAAAGACAGCTTCGCTTATGACCGTTTCACATATATACATGAGATACTCGAATTTTATGTTTTTTTTTGCTCACGTTCAAGTTATATACCTGAAGCCACACAACTGTTTACATGTTATGTGTCCAGCTTCTCAAGTTACAGAGTTTATATACATGCTTAATAAAACACGCAATTAAGCGAAACCAAACAAGGGTTAGTGATGTTTAGATGAATATTCTTTTGTCAAAAGTGAGTATAAGCACAATATATTTTAGAATAGTTTAGGTTTTTATTCCGCGCGGCTCCATGCCGAAAGAGATTCAGTTAAGTGAGACTGTTTGTGACACAGTAAATCTTCCTTTAGACACACCCGCCCTCCTTGGACACTTAGGGAGACACAAATAGTGGCAAAAGTAATAGCCGTGAGTGGCGGAATAATAGCAGAAATAATAATAGCAGAAATAGTTTTATGGTATTCTGGACAAACAAGAGCATAAATATCGCAAGAGCGAAATAAGGATGAATGACGAACAGGATCGCTCATTACGTCCAGAACTTTCGTTGTGATAATCTGCAGCTGAACAAAAACCACACTTTAATGTACTTCTGAATGGAGAAAAATCGGATGCAAGCAACTATGCAAGCATCCGATGTAAGCAACGGATGCAATCAACAGCACGCGAGCAAGCCTGTATCAAAATCACAAATGCATTACAGAGGTAAGAATAAAGAAGATTATGAAAGCAAACAAGAATAAAGTCACGATTTCGCCCAACGGGCGAAGCATTGATTGTGTTTGCAAATTATGAGATAGCTATACGAAGTAACGTTAGTCGTTTTAGTCGTTAGTCAATTTTTCAACTGCATAAACTGCTGTAAAAATTCGCTTATTAACTAAATTAAGGAGCACATTCTCACGCGCGCATAGGCACACAAGAACCCATCTCACATCGATGACCGCGCACATTCGCTCTTAGAACGCTGGCGTGATGAAGAGCGGCAGCAGTGGCGAGCGAATTCGCCTTCGTGCAGCCTCTCACTTCAACGCGAACTAAGCGCGCGAGAACACAGCGCAGACGATGCCATCAGCTATATCCGACCGCCTAGCCTTCGAACCCAGCGCCGATTGCCTTTTAGATAAGACGCGCGCAGGCGTGCTCAGCCGCCGCAGCTGGAGTAGAAGAGGAGATACGCCCTAACCTGACCCTTTCCTCCTCCTCCCACTACATATAGTGAGCGATAATCTCCCCCCCCCCCCGCCCCTAGCGTGCGTGTGAAGGCGGCGCGCACCCTCCTCCCCGCCTTCCTCCCGTACGACTGTGAAGGCGGAACCGCATGGCGCGATTTCAGGCGCGATTGACGCGCGGATGGTGGGACGCGCGCGTCATTTTGACGCGTGCCCAGCAGGATCCATCACCAAATCGCGCCGCCGCGTGCTGCTGCACGGAGTAGGAAAAAACGCGTCGCGCGGGCGCGTCCACCAATCAGAGTTCAGGTAAGTCACGTGGCATTTGGTCACATGACATTTTGGTTATTTTTTTTGCCACCAGATGGCCCTAGTCTCTGCGCATCTCGACGGAACCTCCTTGGCGGAACTTTTTTTTTTTCTCGGCAGAACTGGCGCGCGCGTCAAGAAAAATATGTTACCGTGATTTCGTTCGCGCATCGTGTTGGTTCGCGCATCGTGTTCACCTAAAATGAACAAAGCAACCTTCAACGAGGCCCTAATAACTAAAGTGGAGAAGCGTCGCGTCTCATCGCTAATACTGGCAAGACAATTTGCTAATAATACCAGTGTATGGTGCTCGCTCTCTTCTCAACCAGGCAGCCCGCACCCACATGTACCTCCTGACCCGCATTTTTTCTTGCTTCAGTATCAGCATCCCCCTTAATAGTAGCAGTCGCCTCTTCTGCTCGGTAGTAAGCGGCCGACCCTCCTTTTTATATGTGAAGTTGTAAACAAGCAACGGCTTCTCAGCATGCGGAAGGTACATAGTCGCAGTTTCGCACACAATATTGCTGCTTGAAATTAAGCTTGATAAATACACCTCGCAAAGATATGTCGCTGTCTAGTTACACTCAGATTATTTTTATTGTAGTGTTCTGTAAGTTTAAGGGCATATTATATATGCGGTAACAGAGACAATACATGTGGTTGAGAGTGATGTTGTCTGGCAACCCGGAAAACGCGGCGCGAAAGCGCCGCTCCTTTTTCTTCGTACGGGTGCTCGCGCGTCGGCGGCAACGCGGGCGTTTGCCGCCCGTCGCGTTTTAACGCGATAGCGTTAAGGAGCTCGTGTCGCAGAAAAGCCGGTGTCGTCGGCGTCGGGTGTCGGCGTCGGTGTCGGCGTTTGCGGCGTTGACCGTGAGCGATAAATCACGGCAGGCGCTTCATAAATAAAAAGCAACTTCCAAGATTGGCCCGGTGGGAATCGAACCAGGGTCTCCGGAGTGTGAGACGGAGACGCTACCACTCAGCCACGAGTTCGATGCTTCCAAGCGGTGCAAACGCGCCTCTAGTGAATGCGGTGTTGCCTTCGAAACGAGCCGTGGAAAGTTATACTGTGGTGTATATTTCGCTCGCGAAAAACGCGCCATGCGGTTCCAGCTTGAGAAGACACAACCGCACCAAGCGCCCATACTCCTAGGCTCACCGTCGCAAGCGTTCGCTCGCATTCCCAGCATACGTCACGCGGCCGCGGTGTTATCACACTTGTACTTTCTGACGGAACATCATATCGACGGCGGTAACGACGATGACGGCGGAAATCCGCCTGGAGTGTTCATATAATTGATGTTGCAATAACAGGCACTAGAGACACGTTACAGTTCACAAGTACACAAAGGCGAAATTATCTTGAGCGCTGCTGTTTGTATATTTATTTTCATTTCTGCAGCTTATTGGCGATTTGTACTTAGGAAACAGTGATGCTAGTGTGTTAATCGATACATAATGGAACGAAGACATCCTTAATCTTCAATGGCTTGACTTCTTCTTTACAATGATAGTACTGCTTTCTTTTGAAAAAGCGAACGGAACATGAAAAAGAAGCATGTTGTCACGGTGCTGTGAGCATTACGAAAACCACGGCGTAATTCATTGTGAGGAAAACAACTACGGCACGATCTCTCTAAGGCGAACTATCCACCATATTGACTATTGAGCAGTACTTTATAAATAGTTCGTAAATGCATTTTCATTTATCTCTCTTCCCGTAACATTTTGGTGGATGGGCTGTCTTCGGCGCAAAACAGAACTGCGCAGTGTAGTGCCACACAACTTCTAACGTTCATCGCGGTGAATTGAGCTTCCCCGCATGCTTCTGGTGCCCAGCTCTTACGCAAGATGGGGTGAAGGACCTACCCAGCGCGCACCGCTAATGACTTGGAGGTGCTTTTCTCTACGTGAAAGGGTGAAGGGGCGTCAACGTTCAGGGACACTTTGTTTACTACGAGAAGGAATACGACACGGGAGACGCCACCTGCTGCCCCGCCTTGCTCCGCATAACGATGGACCGGCAAGCCTGCGTGGGAAGGGAAATTAAACCCACACTGGCCCATTGTTAGAAGAGAGAGTCATCACCAGTAGACGTGTTTGGTCTTGTGGGCTTCGAAGGCTATTTGGCCGCTATTAGCAGCTATATTTTCTGCTATTGATGCTATTTATCTGCTATACGTTATAAATAGTGTAAAAGTCTTTTCTCTTGGCCTACTCCAAGTATCGCGTCTCTTCGTCTTCCAAGCTGCAACAGCAGCGAACGGGTCTTAGGCCATTCCGCCATGGCGACGAACGGGGATGCTGCTTCTTCAAGCGCCACGTTGGCAACCTAGTCGCACGACCTTGGCTCCTTCAACGGCACCGATGCCATCGACGCCATCGGCGACTGGCCTGGCGCGTATGAACGCGTGATGACATTCGGTGGTACATTCGGTGGGCTTCGACAGTGATGCCCGCGAATGTCGTTCGCTTCTTCGAGGGCACAGCACGCGTCTGGATTGAGGCTCACAAGGACGACTTGACCAGCAGGGATGTCGCCGGATGTCAGCTGGTCACCGGCGCGCCGTTACGAAAAAATCTCCTGTTGAGCTCAGTTTCATAGGTGATCATAAGTGTCACAAATTCCTGAAGCAGCACTTGCATGTCTTTCGACAAGTAACCGATGTTGCATATGAAATAGCCCCAATCGATCCTCCACGGCCTTGACTTCTTAAGTCGTCCACTGTGCCCCTCTCAAGCCACACCTTTCGCCCATCTAACAGCGCCAACCTTCTAACAAGCACCGAGTCGGCGTTTTCGCTGCCGGAAGTCGATATCACTGTGGTGCGAGCGTTATAAAAGCGATGAATTATATCCTAATGAGGAGGAAGACTATTTAGTAGGCGCGTGAGAATGACGAATTCTGGATTTTTAATCGAATATCGAATATAATTAAGAAAAAAGAACAAAGCCGAATATAGAATTTAATGCAAGAAAAATTAACACGAAATGTAATGCTTACAAATTTTTCAAAATAAAAAAAAATACAGATTAGGTGCTGCACACGCTCGGGAGTCTCCTTTTTTGCGTAACAAGAATTTTGCTGGCTATCAGTAACCTTGGAATTAATATGTACAGGATGGCCCTCTCTTAAGAGAATACCAAACCAGCGCCAGCGCTGATTAAAGCTCAGTTAATTATATAGTTCTCCAAATTTTTTTTGAGTCAGTATAGTTTCTGTTGAAAACAATAAAGTATTTTTTTGTACCTATGAAGCTGAACAAAATTTCAAGTTATGCTGTATCAACATTGTTAGCTTTATGATTGAGCATACTGTGATTCAGGCTATATTCTATTACATAGGAAGTTTTGTTTGCCAATTTTTCCCCAGGAAACAGAAAGGTTTTCCCATCTTTATCGCAAGTGCGTTCTGTGGGTTATCGTCAGCTGGTTAGAGCCAATCTGCGCGACAAGCAAAAGGAGGACCGCACAGTACGTGCCTAGACCTCCCCGCTCCATGCGATCGTATAGAACAACATGGGTGAGTCGATCGTGGTAGACGTCAACGGTAAAGGGCAGGCACCTTTTCACTGTAGGGTTCGGTGTCATTTGGTAACTGTGGAAGGTTATGAAATCAGGAGGGCCCCTGCAAGCTCGCGCGATGGGCCCCACCCCGTGTGCGTCGTCCCGCGGTCTGCGCAAATGCGTCTGTAGCAGGATGGTCATCGCACTAATCACATGACATTTTCGCGTCCGACGTGTAAATACAAAGCTAGCCTTGTGAAGTGTTGATCGAAGATACGAGAAGACAGCGATGTGCATTTACGAATGGTGTCTGGAACGAGTAGCCACCGGGTGGTGTGTCGCAAAGATTGCGGCCGTGAATAATTTTGGGGCCATCCCGCACACTCGCTTTCAGTGCCGAAGCTGTTTGTCGACTTTTCGGGTGTTGTGTAGCCACTGCAAAAAGATCTGCATTGATTCGACACCAAACCAACCAAACCGTAACATAAGTCGCTGACAACCGACAAAGCAATGCTGAGTATGTTCACAGGCTATGTGCCTGTGAACAAAATTCGCCACTGGGCGACGTGATAACGGGTTGCAAGCCACCGCGAAAAGCTTGTCGCCATTATGTTCTTACGCTTAGGTGTACGCGTTTTACGGCCGTTGAAGTGCCGTATCGGGTCTGCGGGCGACCAGCTGGACCAGCCGGCAACTTTAACGTGTGTCCCAGCGTGTAGATTCCCAGAGTCCCACATTCACGCGCGCAAGGCCGCACTTCGTGCATGAATGTGCGTGTGTGAACACGGGAATCTGGTATGCGATCTGCGTGCCTTTTGGTTCGTAATTGGTTTGATCTTCGTGCATGCTTGTGCGTTTTCCATACGCGCTGGTTTTCTGGCCATTCCCTCTGTCCCCGTCGCGTGTGAGAATTGTTTCGCTCGGTTCTGTCGACCTGGATAAACCTTGCACCGACGGAGACCGTGCGCCGTGAACGGCTGCGTGGGTCAAGGTACCGACCTCGGCCGGGTCTTAATTGGAATATACCAGATATTCAAAAAACCGAATAGCAGATATTCGATTCGCCAATTGAGTTATTCAGATGTTGATTATTCGATTCAGATTCGTATTGAAGTAAAATTTCCTTAATTTGACTGCGGTAAATTAATTCTTTTTTGCCAATTCGATGCCGACCGAAGGTCCCGCCCTTAAAAAAATTTTTGTAGAAAGTCTATAGACAGTTTACAGACTTCTATAGACTGTCTTTAGACTTTCTACAAAAATGTTTGTAAGGGCGGCCGACGCCCACGCATTTCTATGGGCCAATACTTTCGTTATTTGCATCTTAAACTTGGCCGTCGCCGGCTAATTCGGGCTTCACCAGTCAGCGCGCACGCGCCTGGCCCCGATAGCGACCCCGATAGCGACCCCGATAGCGACCCCTTTGGGGGCAGCGCCTGGGGACAGTTTATGCATTGAACACACGTCATCTCTCATCGAGAATGCTTATTTTCGGCCGGCCCTAGGGAGATCTTCAAACACTCACCAAAGCTCACAATGTCTGATTACGGTATCTGCTTGATTCTAGCGCGCGCCTATCCTTTTTTAAAGAAAATTGGGCCGAGAATTGTCTGCGCGGAGCCAATCCACAAAAAACCAAAGCCGCCTTCGCTACAATTGTATGCTTTGCCGCATCACAATATTGTCCTGCGGCGGAACTAACTTTGAAAGCTATGTGACGAAGCTGACTTTAGTAAACCGGCCGTCATTGTGCAACGATTTTTCTTGCTAAAAAAGCGGGTACGCGTTAGAGTTGTACTTTGTTTTGTAGCTTTAATGTCATTCCTACGTTGGTTTTCTACTTTGAAGACATAGAAACTGGGCACACGTTTGATTCCGGGCGTGTTGGAACAGGGCAAATACTGCCAAATGAATCAGCAGGTTGCCTTCGCGTTTTTTCTGCCTCTCGTTTAATTGGACCCGCCGGATAATTCGATCAATTTCGTTGGTCCCATGTAGGTCAAATTAATGGAAGTCGACTGTATTCAAGTGTTCGCACGTCCCTACTATTTAGGGAAGGATATCTGCCTTCTTGACTATTGAGCGATAGTTTGCATATATTCTATGAATATATTTCCTTAAATATTGTAACGTGTTTTAGGAAATGGAGTATTTTATTATGGCACCAGTTATAAATGCACGTATCCTATTTTCCTGTATGTGCTGAATTCGCACGGTCTGCCTGGTTTATGACCGGTCACCGTAGTAGAGATGGGGTGGCAGACAAACTGTGCTTCATTCCTCCCAGCTTGAAAGTTAGTTTTAGCATTACGCTGTTCGCTGCCACTTAGCACAATCTGAGTTTTCAGAGTCCGCGTGATTCACTTTAAAAAATCTGTTTATGCGCGTGAACAGTTTCAATGCAAGCAAGCCCAAGCCTGTCGATAACAAACATTTCATGCCCACAAACATGCATCCGAATATGGTACAATATTTAATTTAAGAGCTGCGGATTACGCTCCAGGCGATGCTGCAGTCTATAGGAGCTGTGTTTCTCACACATTCATTTCACAGATGAACTCACTTGAAAGCGTGTCAGCAATTCAATGTCGACATGTGTGCACAGCGGAAAAGACGACGACTGAAGGAGAACACAACACAGACGCTGACTTCAATTGATCTTTATTTGCGAAATCGCCAGAACTGTAAACATCAGCAAAAGTAATGAAAACCAACTTTTGCATTATGTCACACATGAACCCCTTTTGCATCACAGCTAGATACTTGATTTCGTTTTTGGTGAGGGCAATAGACGGCATATACTGATGCAAAGGTCGCCCAGCCACTGTATCTTGTCAGCCTCTATGATTTCACGTGTGAGCTGTTCTCGGTGTTCGGAGATTACGACGCAGTTTTCAAATTCAGGGTCACTAGGGCAATCTCTGCAGTGAATGCCAAGATGACCTTGCGCGGCAGTGTACACGTTATAAAAATGCTCTTTCAAACGATCATTTAAACATCTGCCTGTTTCGTCAATGTAGTTCTTTCCGCAGGTCAGGGGAATCTTGTAAACGACACACAGGGCGCATGCTCCAAACCACTTCGTATGGTTAGTAGTGCAAACATATCCTCGTGCGGCATGAGCATTCACACGCCTACAGAGCACTGATAATTTTTACGGCGCAGAAAATGTGTTCTTCCTTCAGTCCTCGTCTTTTGCGCTGTGCACATATGCCGTTATTGAACCACGAACTCGCCCAAGCTTCCACCTTATCAATTCAAATCAACTCACATTGTTAATTTACAACATATTTTAATGTCGTTATCTCGCGACGCTTTTTCCACCAATACCAACAGCTGCAACGTGACACGGTCACCATGAGCGCTTTTCGCGCAAAAGTATAGGTGTTATAATTTTTTTTAATATAATAAAACATGAATACTCTCTATAGTGATCTTTGAACACTTAATCTAACACCAAAATCTTCGTCTGCATCCTAACGGAGAGAAAAAAAAAAACGACAGATAGAAATAGAGATAAGGCTGGAAAATTAACTGGCTGAAACTTTCCTGATTGTTCCTTTACGTTGGGTAGAAGAAAATGTATTGGAAATAAAGGAGGAAGAGAGCGAGAGATAAAAAAATAAGAAAAACCTTCAAGAAGATCGTTTCTATTATAGGCATTTATACAAGCTGGTGGATCGCAAAAAGCGTAGTAATGCCTGAACGGCTGTCTGTTGTGACGATGCGTTTTGTCGATGGTGTAGCATTCTGTTTTCGACAGCGGCCGGTCGTCCGACTCGTTGAGCATGGCGGAGAGATCGCCTTTGAACGCGGTACTTTGGGCACTGGCACAGAATACGACGTATGATTTCCTCGTCACCGCAGTGTTCACGGGTGGCGGTGTCTGTCATCCTGTGCCCTTAAGCATTGGTGAAAGCCACGTCCAACCTACACAAAATATTCGCATGTCTTTGGGGCAGTCCTGATAGAAACCAAAGGCTTAAGATAGAATCGAACGAATATAGTCGGCCATGTCTGAACTACGGTCCATTCCATCCAGATATGGTGCAGTGGCGTGAAAATATGCGAAGCTTTCTAGCAGCGTCTATTTTAGAAAGCGCGATTGATAGATGATGGTCTTCTGCGTGGGATAAACGACCAGCTTCATCTACATGTTCATTGCCGATAATGTGACACTCACTTGGTAGTCACCGAAGAATTACTTGATGTCCTTTCTCAGCCAAGTCCATGGTGCTTTGTAATGTCAAACACCAGCTGTTCGCGCGGACCGTACCGCAAGGCTGACAGTAAACACTGCAGTGCCGTCTTCGAGGCAGAGAAAATCCAACACCTGTGTAACGGTTAACCATCAATAAAACGCAGTGCGGCGCGAAGGGGCGCAAGTTGTGCTGCCGTCGATATTGTCAAGCGAGATATTTTGAACTTGATGGTGGTAACTGTTGCTGGGATAACGGCATTTACGGTATAACTGCTCGGCAGGATAGAACCGTCGATGTATACGTGCGTGTATTCTTAGTACTTCTCATGCAAGAGAAGTAGGATAAGCTGCTTAAGAGCTAGCGATGACAAATCCGCTTTTTTTCCCCGGACCCCAGGATTATGAGGTTGATCTGGGGCTGAATGAGGCACCAAGCGGAAGTCTAAGGTCTCGCTGTGGGCATTAAGCAGGATGGTAATGACTCGGGATGCGCGGATACCGTTCGCCACAGCGAGGTACGTGGCCTCTCCGCAGGTACATAGGTTAGATGGTGGCGAGGAGCCCAGGCAAGGTGCCTTAAGTGTACTCTTACCACTTCAACTGTAGTATGGATTTTGATTATCTTTGATCACATTCCAAGTGCAGTTAAAATATGATGTACGTAGATAATATTTGTGTTTGGGTGTCCAGACAAACACTGTTGCAAATGCACGCGAGGCTCCAAGAAGCTGCGACTCGGAACACTTTACGTCTGATGAGAAGTCTTCGAAATTTCATCTGAGAAATTTGCACTGGTGGTGTTTGCGCGCAAGCCCGTGACATGCAATAATCAATGGACAAACACTGTTGTATGTTACGTCACACAGTGGTATAGGCGTAATAATTGATAGAGACCCCTCATGAAGCTATTTCGTCTTGGCTAGAAGCGCTGGTTAAGGCGTAACAAAGGGCAACTAGCCCCCGTCACAGCATAGGACCACTTGAGCAGTACATGAAAAAGCGATTGACAGGTATCTGGCACTTTTTGCAGATCTTTGGAGGAAGGAGCTGAGGAATATCCATGAACATTATATATATATATATATATATATATATATATATATATATATATATATATATATATATATATATAGAGAGAGAGAGAGAGAGAGAGAGAGAGAGAGAGGGCATTTTTTTTCTTTCTTTGCTTTCTACGGCACAGCTTGACAGTACTGACGCAAATACAGCAGGCCTATTTATGCTACAAAGCATTCAAGCTCAGGCTTTCCACATTTGTTCATCGGTCTTCCTCTAAGTGCGTCAATGACGGCGACAATCTCAATCCCGAGACACCATGGAAACGGAGAAGAAGAAGCATGGATTGATTTCGAGAAAAAAAGTGGCTCTTTTTTTCTTCATTTTTTATTTAACAAATTTTGATATGATATCGAAGCGATGGCCTAACGTGGCTGTCAACTGCAGTATCGACGTTTTCGAGCGTTGGGTAGCTGCGCATTTTGTACACAGTTCGGAATGCAATTCCATGTAGTACCAAATTCTGATTTTTGTGGGAATGCGTCTCTTGCACATGCTACTTGAATGAATTGATGGCCTCATATTTCTCACTGTGCTGTTGTACGTGATTATCAGTGTTTGTATGTTGTTGCAATACATCAAGGTGGTGAGTGTTGCCATAAAGGGAAAGTACAGGACGAATATGGTTCTGAAGGTGCCAACCGAGCGGAACTTTAGCGCAGTTTAAGGCACTGTCCCAGAAATTTCTTGCAGCCAAACTTTTTTCGTAGCGACAATGGCCCGCTGTGTAGTATGCGCAATTCGTCATGGTGTTTTTCTCTGTCGCGTTATTGTCGTGTGATGAAAATGTCTTTTTATTCCATCAGGGAACAGATATTAGCTTTGGCTCTTCAAGGGCGGAAACACACTGAACACATTGCCCAGATGTAGCGCATGTGTTGCTGTTTCGACAGAATAACTGGAAGCATGTCGTGTGCACCATTTTGAAAACAGGAATGAGACAGGCCTTGTTTTTATCGTGAACCACGCCCTCTAATTCACAAATGCTTGGGGCCTATGAGAACAAGCTTTTGTGGCCAAGGTGTGTCATATATGCATTTACTTCATGCACCTCTATCGAAAGAAATTATCACTTTTGCTCACGCTGATCAAATTCATGCTTAGTAATGCTGCCTCGGAATCGTTGAGGGTAAGGTGAAATGGTGTAAAATGCCATGCGCGGTATGGTGCGATATTTTCTTTTCTGTTACTTCGCCCTACCTCCCGAACTATATGTCGTGACTGTTGTAGCAGTATAAGACTTGTTTTATAGGTTGCGACCGCAAAAAGAATTTGGATATTGAAAAGCCTACCGTTCGAAAGTCAAATAAATTCTTCAGAGCAAGAAAAAGAAATAGAATGAATGAAATGAGAAAAAAGAACTTATGCTGGCTTTAAAAAACAAACGTACGATGTTAGTAGATTATCCGGAACAACATTAGTAGATTATCCGGAACAACAACAAAAGATGAAGAAGCAATCACACTGAAGTGGTTGACAACTGTACGAATTGGTTGTAGAAACGTATGAAAGTACCTTCGAAATGCGCTCTTGTCTCATTTTTGCGCTGGACGGAGGCTGCAAGATCTACGCCGGCATTCGCAAAAAGCTCTTACACTATAAATGTTCGTATGATCAAATTTTAGTGAATCCTGATGCTAGACATATTATTAGAGAAAGCGGCTGGCCATGATTGAGTCACCATGTACGGTCGTCAGAGCTCGAACGACCAAACGCCGTAGGTGTTTTAATTGTATCTGTGTATATTTTACCGTGTTTTTGTAATCTTTTTTTTACAGCGAAGTTGTCTATAGCTACGCTCCGATAGTATCGTGGCGCGAACAGAAGGGGCCTTGCGGTGAAGCAAACTTTCTTGCGAATGCTCTATCGCTCTCAATCTAATGTAGTTATCTTGGAAAAAAAAATCCTACTGAAATTGGCCGCCAAGACGACTCTATCATAGCGCCGACTTTCATTTACTTGTCATATTAGTTAATTCACAGTGAAGTATAAACGTTACAAAATTCCTGTCTGCTATCAATACATGGGCATCTACGGAGAGAGTATGGTTACAGAAAACGGCTTTAAAGCGAGTGACAACCGACTTTTAAGGACTTAGTTTTTTATGGCGCAGCGCAAAGCTCACCCTCGGTATACGGTTTACATCTGCAGCGGTTACTTACAAAAGCGCGTGGATATTGCGTAAGCAGAATTTTTCGATCTGAGCAGCCTGTAAAAAGTAAGAGTCCCTACTCCAGCAACGCTGAGAAGTGAGAGCGATGTTGATAGCCCACCTGGCAAATTGTGAAAGCGGCCCATCGTTCTGCTTTGACAGGAGCAAGTGTAACTAGTTAAAAAGACATTAAGGGGAAAAATGATTTCTTCTGCATCAGTAAATTACCGTTCTACAACACCAAAAACACCACTCTTACCACGATAAGACGTTTGGTAAGCCAGAAGAAGCGCAAGGACGAAATACGGGTGGCGACGCCTACTTAAGTTCCCGCATCTGGGGGCTGTGACGTCTTGGATTTTGGTGGCATCTTCTAGGGCCTACTAATTATATATAACGGTACAGATTGACTACATTGTGTTCTAAAGGAACCAAATATTAAACATGGCAAGTTTCGGGAAGCTTTATTCAGCCAACGTGGCCTAAATGCGAAAACATACTTTGGAATCCCTGACGTCACGCCGACGTACCGGCGCTTGGGTTTCGGCGCGAAATTTAAATACTGATACTTGGACCTTCATTTTCTCGTCTAATAATCAAAGTACTTTTTTGAAAGGACTGCCTGCAGGGTTCTCAAACAATGCTTCATTAGTCTAAACTGATTTATTGTTTCGCTTTAGTGTCCCTTTAACAACCTACGCTTCGACCTTTTCGACCAATTTTGAAAATGAAAAGCTGGTGCAATAAGTTCGCGTTGTTGTACAGACATTCTTATATTTGTACCGCATTTTTCCCCAAGTACACGCCTACGTCATGGCTGGCTGGTCCCCGTCGTCGTTGTTCTGTCGACAAACGAGCCAAGCCAACTCATCGAAAACGAAGGCGGAGGCAGCGCTACTTTTCTGCTCACTACAAACGAAGGCTTACCTGCACAATGTATGCAAGGAAAAGCTTATAATAATAAAAAGTATACGGCATTTAAATACTAATAAAAAGACCAGGAACCACGTACCCTTGTAGAAGGTCACGTGGTGGACCTTTTATGCAGCTTCATGTTTTTGCCGCGTGGGGCGCCAAAGGTCATTTTTTTGCGACTTTTAGTGATGAATTAAAAATACAAATCCACGTTTGATGAGAAAAGCATGGCTCGTTTTAGCCACTACGATAGGGAATCATTCCATCAGCGGGGTTATCTCGATTCATGTTCTGAGTGGTTGTATGTCTCTTTAACTCTTGTTTTATGGAAACTATCGCGGAACAAAATTATATTACAATTAGCCGCTAAGACCACTCTAACATTACGACGAGTTTCATTTACTTTTCTTGATTAAGTAGTTCAGAGTGAAGTTTTAAATATTGTGAAATTCCCCTGTGCTTTCAATACATGGGCTTCTACGGGACAGAAACGGGCAACCCCATGTTTGTCCGCTAGAATAAAATTCTAGTCCTTCCAAGTTTCATTAAGCTAATTAACTAGGAAGTATGCGCAATCGAAAATTACATGCAAACGTGTTTTCTTTCGCGCATTTCTCTGGACTGCGCCCCGGTCAACGCTTGTAGTCACTCGCGCCGAGGCTCGGTTTAACGGCCACCTGCGTATAGACGGTGCTCCGTTGCAGCTGTGTCGACAACACCTGCGTCGTTAGAGCGGCGTCGTAAAAGCCCATCAGTGATAGTTATGGGTATTTATGACGTAGTGCGGAACGTAGTGTGCGCCTGATAAGGCGACCAAGGAGAATTTTGGTAGCATTTCATTCCACCGTTCGCTATGGGAAGCCCACGCGTCATCCGTATGCCTGAAGAGTTACATACCACCAAAACTCTATGCAAACATAATTTATACCACCATAGCAGCTTCGCTGGTCAACCACCTTCACAGGGTGTAACGGCTCCTCAATCTTCTTTTCGTTGAACAGCTTGGTCAATATTAGCTCGGAGACGCGGTATATACTCAAACTGCGTCGTGGACAAGGTTTCAGCCTAAATAGGGTGTCCCATATATGGTCTGCCCTATTGCGATATTATCGTGGTTTTATTGCGATATCAATTATATGGACACTCAAGATAAAATTTTACTGTCGCCGTCGCCGTGATGCACCTTATAACGTCCAACTGCGATAATATACCATCGCGCGCCGCACACCGTATGCTGAGGGTGCGAGGGAAAGCGTGCGAAGTTGCGTCGAGGTGGGTGCTGACCTGAGGCGTCTTCCCGCGTGCTCTATGTTTAGCTCACGTGATCAAGCGCGCGCTAGGGGGGGGGCGGTGAGCACATCCTTACTCTAACGTCGCCGTGACTGCGCATGGATGTCGGCGCGGCTGAGCGCATATGCGGCCCATGCACCGTGTCTTGGAGATATGTTCTGCGGCGGGTGCAGTGGCGCAGAGTGAGCTGAGATAGCTGATGGCTTCATGCGCGCTGTGTTCCCGAGCGCCTAGTGTTGTAGATCGCGTAAGGTCAAGTTTCAGAAACGTGGTGATGCAAGAGACAGCACGAAGCCTTCCCTCCCTGCTGCCGGCGCTCTTCATCACGCCAGCGTTGTGACCGCTAGTGTTCGTGGTCATTGAGTTAAATCTCTTAATGTTTGCCTGTGCGCACGTGACACCCCGATTGTTAATTTAATTGGTAAGCCAATGTTTACTGCAATTCATATGGCCAATAAAACTACGAACCTTACTTGGTTTAGCTAATACGTTGTTATTGTTATCAATGCTTCGCCTTTAAACTGCGACTTTGCAGGCAGCTAAAGCTAGCTACGATGATGCTCGTGCTGTACTAAGAATCAGCGGCTACATTATTGTTTAGAACAGCTAGTTACCACTCATCGCGTATAAAAAAGTTATTTCCCCACATTGTCTCCTCCTCGCACTTCCGCATCCTGTTGCTTTCATTCTGCCGGTTTTGGAGAATCGAAGCGACGATATATGGGTGGGAAATAGCCACCTCCGTTTATTTTTTTTTATAACCGAAGTACTATACTGGGTAAGTGTCCCTGTGAAAGGAGGCCGTTTTAGCCTCCAGTTTGCCCTAGAGGTTCACTGATTACCCATCACCAACGTTAAAGAAAGAATGGGCGAAGGAAAGAACTGCCTTAATGCCCGTGTTGAACATACATTGAAGACTATCATGCATTGCGCTACGGCGTGAATTTAGCCCATACACTATAGCGCTACTTGTGCGTCCCGTGCAACGAAGGCACTTTTACGCTTCTGGGAAACAACGGATTCTATGAGATACTTTAATTATCGCACGTTGCGTGATGGGGTGTGTTTTGTGAATGTTGTGTGCATGTGACGTGCACTGTGCGTACCATCTCATTTTCTCATCAGTTCCATCTGCAGTAGTATGCTTGGTGGGGCGCCGTACTTATTACACCAACATCACAACAACATTTATATGCCCCTCTTACTGAATTTTCCACCTCTGTACAGCGCTATATAATGGGGTATATTCGGTATAACGCAGTACTTTTTTTCTGTGAAGTACACTTATGATTGTTTACGTGTGTGTGTGTACTCTATAATTGATGTGGCCGTATATTTGATGTTACGGTAATCTTTACTTGTAATATCGTTTATGCACATTTATCAGGTCTGAAGAGTAGCTGGTACCGCTTGCAGGCGAAATCTCTTTGAGCACAGATATTATTGATAAATAAATACAAAAACGTTTCACAAAGGGTACGTCGGTGCCATAAGGGATCAAATCAAAGAACTCGACATAGTGTGCGTGAACGGCTCATGTTGAGTTTGTGAATGGGCGAGAACTTTATAATAAAGAGTATATTAGGCATAATATCTTGCTCAAATATTTTGCGTCATTGGTGGTTTAGGACTTAATGTACACAACCGATCGATGGGGGGGGGGGGGTGGTGTTTTTAAATTGCATTTAATATTAGTGGGTTGTAAAAAAAAAGAAAACAATCACGTGTCCCTGACATACGCGAAAGTTTGAGGCATAGGTAATTAATTGTAGCAGTCGGAGCTGAAAATCAGGTGATCTATCACAACCTTGTCGGCCTTCTGCATTGTTAATAAAAAATGAAGTCTACGTAGTTGCCGTACACGTTTTCCTCCCCTCGTTTAATGAACTGCTACGTGGCCATATACGGCGGTAACTGGTATCGCAGTCTATGTTTTCAAGTCTGGTCAAAGTGCAAGAAAACAAATGCAACCGAGAGGGAAAGGGTACTCTTCAACCTGCATGTAGATTACGTGGTCTGTGGAAGGACGTTGAAATCAGTATTTCCCTGTGCGTTCAAAAACCATCGATCAAATTATTTTCTATCGCGCTGTAAGATTTGCAAATATTAAACGATGCTGTGTTTTGCATGTCCGCAGAATATGTATTTAGTACATTGCTAGGATGTTGCACAATATTTCGGTAATATGTATTTTTTTAAAATTTGAATAAAAAAATTGGAGGCT
This sequence comes from Dermacentor albipictus, assembly GCF_038994185.2. Taxonomy (NCBI): domain Eukaryota; kingdom Metazoa; phylum Arthropoda; class Arachnida; order Ixodida; family Ixodidae; genus Dermacentor; species Dermacentor albipictus. The sequence goes on along the minus strand of NC_091821.1, from coordinate 197,872,205 downwards.
TATCAAGGTTAAGCCCAGTGGATGCTTCGCATCCACTGGGCTTAACCTTTGCGTATTCTTAGCGTTTGGAGGCATCTTGACCGCATACACAATCGGCGCAAAGACGCTGGCGTGGTTGCGGGCACAGAGACTGACGCGACGGCGGGCGCGCGCCGCTTCATCCCTGGCGTGACATCACATATCACGTGATGCAGCGATGGTGGCGCCGCCGCCGCGTCGCGCGCGACGGCGCGAACCAAAGCGTGGAGGCCTCCGCCGGGCGACGTCCGACGGCGCGATATGAGGCCCCATCTGCAGCCGGTGTGACGTCATCACGTGACGTCATGTCACGTGACCTACTTGAAGGTCACTTGAAGGTCAATGGTGGCCACCGCCGGGAGGCGACCGACGGCGCGATATGAGGCCCTATCTGCAGCCGGTGTGACGTCATCACGTGACGTCATGTCACGTGACCTACTTGAAGGTCACTTGAAGGTCAATGGTGGCCACCGCCGGGAGGCGACCGACGGCGCGATATGAGGCCCCATCTGCAGCCTGTGTGACGTCATCACGTCACGTCATTTCACGTGACCCCACTTCAGGGTCAATGGTGGCCACCGCCGGGCGTCGCGCGAAGGCCCGAAACCTACGTTAATATGCTTCGCATAAAATGGTGACGTTGACTTCCAAGTTTATAACAGCCCTGGGCCACTTTACAAGTACAGTGGGCTCTGTGAACCTCTGAAGGATAGCGCAAATGACGGGTATTCAAATTCCACTGAGCTGTGTACTTGCTCGTCGGAAGAATACCTCTAAGTGCCGTATTGGCTCAGTCTCTATGGCGCTCTGCTTCTAAACATGAAATCGCCAGTTCGATTGCCGTCCGCAACGGACACATTCCGATGGAGGCGAAATTAAAATGAAAAAATACGCTCGTGTAGTGCGCTTTGGATTGCACGTTCAATAACTGCAGGTGGTGAAAAATGAATCCGGAGCTTCCCTCTACGGCGACCATTATGACATGCTGAGCAGCTTTGGGAGCATAGAAGCAGTTGGGTAGCTAGACCGTCTGGCACTTGGGACCCATACGTCTTCTGCCCCCCCCCCTCCCCCTCCTCTCGATTGTAGACGGGAAGTTGAGGATATAAAAAATTTCTGGGGTGATGGGGGTGAGTTTCAGCTCCAGCACAGCCGCGATGGCTGCCGCCGATCGCTCAGGCACTGGCCATTCGCACCAGCCGGAAAGCATGGGTTTATTTGCATATTATGAAACTTCTTGCGTGGCCGTGAAACATTTTCGAGCACTTTCGGCACGTTTACGACCTCATTCTGCTAACTCTTCTTTGGTGAGAATCTGTTTCAGCGTCATTCTTAAGCCACCGTTGCATGCCGCCGCGATTTTCGACTAGCCACCGCAAGCTAAGAGAAAGTGGACCAATCGTAGACGCCGGTGCCACTCTCTTGATCTGGTTATCGATTTTCAGTGCAGTGGCTCGGCCCCGTCGAATCCCTCTCTAATTGAGCCTGCTCCTCGCTTCTTGTCAGCCAATTAGATAAGACAAGCCGCTCAGTGTAGGCAATGTTATTCGTTTTTCAAGCAAACAAAAGTGACGTCCTATGAAGGAGGAGAGCGTTTGGTTGGTATCTTCAGACAACGCTGTGGGTGACCGCCCGATGCTTACGTCGGCGGTTACGTAAATTTGACGCCACGAGATTGGAATAAAAACATATTGGAATAGTTTTACGTTATAGGGCCCCAGTATTGACTTTGGTGCTAGCAGTCTGTTTAAAGGGAGCATCAAGCGAGCAGAAAAACGTTGAGGGTAGTAAGACAAACTCATCCAGTAAAGAGCAAGAGAGAGAGAGAGATAAGATAATGCAAAGAAAGGCAGGGAGGTTAACCAGAGGTAGTTCCGGTTGGCTCCCCTGCGCAGGGGGAAAGGTTAAAGGGGATAAAAAGAGAAACAGAGCGGAAGAGGGAGATAGAAAGAAAGAGAGACAAGCACGAACAAAGCGCGTACAGTAAAGAGCGGTAGGGGGCGGCATTCTTATAGTCTGTCGTGAAGCCCCGTAGACCGCAGGAACCTTAATAACGCGAGTAAGGCCTTCAAGGCGGATGTTTTTTCGGAGCATTGACCTAAAGCTTTTAGTTCTGATAGTGGACGATTGTCCAACTGGTCGAGTACTCTGCACATCACTTGTCTCTGAGCACTATAACGCGGGCAGACACAGATAATATGTGCGAGCGTCTCGTCGATGTTGCATGTGTCACACGTGGGGCTGTTGGCCATTCCAATGAGGAAAGCATATGAGTTAGTAAAGGCAACGCCTAGCCACAGACGGTAGAGCATGGTCTGTTCACGTCGTGGTAACCCAGGCGGGAGGTGCATCCGTATGTCCGGAGACAACGAACGCAACCGACACATGGTGAAAACATTTGAGTCCCACAGGGGCAAAGTACAGTCACGGGACATCAATCGCAGCCCAGCCGCGGCGTCTGTTCGCGAAAGCGGAATGAAGACTCGTTGACCACTTTCATGCGCAGATCGGGCGGCTTCGTCGGCGTGGTCATTCCCGCTGATGTTACAATGTCCTGGAAGCCACTGAAAGATTATGTTATGTCCCTTTTCATGGCTTTGATGATATATGTGCCGAATTTCTGAGGCCAGTTGTTCACTGGGTCCGTGGCGCATTGGGCTTCCTATACACTGAAGGGCTGCCTTGGAGTCACTAAAGACTGTCCATTGTTGCGGTGGCTTCTGCTTAATGAAATCAAGTGCAACACGAAGCGCCGCGAGTTCTGCACCCGTCGACGTGGTCGCACATGAAGTTCTTACTTTGATTTCCTCAGATGTTGCAGGGATGACGACTGCAGCAGCAGAGCTGTTCAGTTTTACTGAACCATCTGTGTACACATGTTGCCGGAATCTGTGCACGTTGTGAATGTGCTCCAAGGTTGCTTGTTTCAAAGCTTGCAGTGGCGCTCCAGCTTTCTTTCTGATTCCTGGAATTGTCAGTTGCACTTGCGGCCGGTGCAGACACCACAATGGATCTGATAATCGTGTAGCGGGCGTAAATTCTCATGGCAAGTAGGACTGATGTCTTACAATAGTTTTGACAAAAGTTGAAAGTGGCCTCTTTGCTGGCAAGCAAGCAAGATGGTGGGAGGGAATCCGAGTCAGGTGTGGGATGTATGCTCTCAGGACATCTGTATCCATGTAAACGGTCAAAGGAGCGTCTCTGGCTATGGCCACTGTCGCAATCGATGACGTAGTTTTGGGGAGACCGAGACAAGTCCTGAGTGCTTGGGCTTGCACGCTTTGGGGCTTGCGGATATTCGTAGTGCCAGTATTTCCTAGTACAGGTAAGCTGTACCGCAGGAAGCCCCAAAACAGTGCTTTATATAGTTGCAACATTGACGGTACTGTTGCGCCCCATGACTTACCGCCGAGAAACGCAAGAAGGTCCACAATGGCGGCCAAACGCTTTGTCATGTACGAGATGTGAGGGCTCCAAGACAAGTCTCTATCAATGATGACGCCAAGAAATCGGTGCGTTCGTCTATATCGCATAATTTGGTCATTAATCCGCAATGCATACGGGGCCATCGCTTTCCGAGTAAAAGAAACGAGTGCACATTTCTCAGCGGAAAGCTCCAGGCCTTGTCTTCTTAGATATGTTGACACAGCTGTTGAGGCTTTCTGAAGTCGTGCGCGGACTTGTACACGTGTCACGCCTGAGGCCCATATGCAAATGTCGTCTGCATAAACGGAGAGCTGAACGCTGAAGCTGAAGTAAAGAGCAAAAAATACGACGCTGCTAATGAGCGGCAAAAGCTGCGATTGCCAACCGCTTTATGCTTCGTCCGCTCAACGCTGAGCGTACGTTCCGCAGTGCTCAAGAAGAATATCTTAAAAGAAAGTCAGCCATATAAGAAAGGTAAGTGCCATTTTACTTCTGATTAGCTTACATAGGCTGCCATTAGTATACGATACTTTGCTATTGAGCACAGTTAACTGCACTCTAATATTTCATCATCTTTATATTGTCCGTTTGCACTGTCACTCTCCAATTACCCAAATTTCATCTTGTCTCGATGACTTGAATGCGAACAGCTTTTGAGCCCCGGCTTTGCGGCCTATGGTAATCGATCTTGGCGAAGCCTGAAATGATACACGCGGACTCTGTACAAAATGCCTCATCTTAGTCGAAGAGCAGCAGAACACGCCAGAGAGGTCTATGGAAACTATCGCGACGGAGAAAAAAAAATGAAATGTTCAGTAACAAGATGAATTTACTACTACCAATTATTATGCAACGGACGCCAAGAGCGCTTCTATGACTACACTTCAAACGAAATATTTAATGATCCCTCTAGGACCGCCACCCAAGAGAAAAATTTCCTTTTCGCTTGACGCCCTGAAAAAGTTTCGTGTTTTCAGTCTTTAACGAGTCATTGCACAAGATCGTTGTTTTAAACTGCGCGTTGTGAAATGGTCATCTCATAGCAGCTAGCGTTATGCAACACATCAGAGTTGAATGTTCATGTCGGCTGTTACGGGCATATCAATTAAAAAAACAATAATAAGTGACTCCAATTACTGATATAGCAGTATCGTATCAGAAAAGGGGATGTAGAACAGTTGAGGTCGTACCTATAGTAACATACGAGGTCTATTAGAAAAGTATCCGACCTTTGGCCGAAGAAAAAAAAACTGGCATAACTGGAGCGGTGGAAACCTAATCACCTTCAAAGGAGTCTCCTTTGGACTCCACACACATCTCCCAGCGGTGCTGCCATTGTTGGAAGCATTCCGAGAAGGCCTCTTTCGGAAGGGAGTTTAGCTCAGCTGTCGTTGCAGCCATAATGTCCTCTCTTGTCTGAAATCGCGCTTCTTTCAATGGCCTCTTGATTTTGAGAAACAGCCAGAAGACGCAGGGGGCCATATCAGGAGAGTAAGGAGCCTGTTGAACTACAGGAGCCTGGCTTTTCGCCAAGAAAGTCTGAATCAAGTGCGAGGAATGTGCAGGAGCATTGTCGTGATGGATGCGCCAATTTCCTGTTGACCACAACTGCGGTCTCCTGCGCCGCACAGCATCACGTAGGTGACGGAGGACATCCCTGTAGTATTCTTTGGTGATTGTTTGGCCCTGTGGTGCGTACTCGTGGTGTACCACACCGCGGGAGTCAAAGAAAGCAGTCAGCATCACTGTGACGTCGCTGCGCACTTGGCGGGCCTTCTTTGGTCTTGCTGACGTGGAATGCTTGCACTGTGACGACTGGGATTTGGTTTCCGGGTCGTACCCCTACACCCAAGACTCGTCACCAGTGATTATGGTGTTCATGAAGTCGGGGTCACTGTTTGTGGAATCCAGCATGTCCTGTGAGACTTCAACACGAAGTTGCTTTTGCTCCACCGTGAGCAGCTTCGGCACGAATTTCGCCGCCTATCTCTTCATGGCGAAATCTTCGCTCCTAATGGAATGTGCAGAAAAAGTGCTGATCCTCACCTCTGCCGCAATTTCTCGAATAGTCTCACGACAATCCCGCATCACCACAGCGTTCACTTCGGCAATGACCTAGTCATTTCGGCATGTTGATGGCCGACCGGTGCGTAGCTCGCTCTCCACCGATGTGCGAATGTCTTTTAACCGGTTGTTAACCACTCCTTAATCTGTGTGCTGCTCATAACATCATCACAGAAAGCCGTCTGAATCTTCCCAATGGTTTCCGCCGGGCTATCGCCTAGTTTCTAGCAAAATTGGATGCAGTAGAGCTGGTCCCGTCACTCCGCCATTTTCCTTGCTATAAAAAAACCGACGAGAGCACTGCGCACTACCTAACTCAAACGCTGCGTTCCAGCGACTGACGCTATCCGCAGGCGGGAAAAAATTCGCGCATGCGCACGAAGCTTCAAGGTCGGCTGATGCAAGCACGCTTGTTTCATTCAATCAGGTGTTCGCAAAAAAAAAGTTGGATACTTTTCTAACAGACCTCGTACGCTCGAGAGAGGCGCGTAAGTAAGAGGATGGCCATGCGCTGGTTGAGGGTTCAATCAGTGTTTATTCACACACATCTCATTTGTTCATTCATCTCTAAAAAATATGTGAACGGTAAGTAATTCAACCGACTGTTGGCAACATTGTGCACCGAGTAACATCATTCTGAAATAGTATTTTGTTTCTAATCGGCATACCGCCCCAGGCCTCCCCGTCTTTTATGAGAAAGGAAGGCGTGACGAGATCCCCGCAGCACTCCCTTGCCTTTGCGGAAATATCTTTATGACATCAAACTTAGCAATGTGCTTCGTATTTTAGATCAGCGATGAGACCGTCAAGTATAGTCGATAACCTCTACGAGGACATCTATACAATGAAAGGGGTTCGAAGTGAATGACGTTATTTAAGCCCTGTCGCCCGCGCTGGGACATCATTCATTATATGTTCTGACAATTAGCTTCAGGAGAGATTGCTGTTGAGCTAGTTAAAGCAAGACAAAACAATGTTTGAAAAGCGAAAGACACCGAACAACAAGCAGAGACGGACACAACGCAGCGTTGTGTCAGTCTCTCTTCCCCAGTTTTCTGCCGTATTTTCATTCTTAACCACTTGCTTTGCCAGCGCCTTCTTTCCGCCGCTCATCTTCTTTCGTTTTGAATATAGTTTGTCGAGAGTGGAAAAAAGGATGATTGCTTGCAGGAAGGGATAGCTATGGGTACTGAGTGACACCGAATTGTGGAGCCAACTTTCTCTTTGTTGCAGTTTACCTTGTTGCCTAATTCTGCGCTCGGTGTAATATGGCAACGTGACACGACGTAGGTATTCGCCTTTTAAAAAAATAATGAATATAGTCATTTTTTTAAAAGAAGTCAAACCATGATTCCGTGACACTTTTAAACTTGAGCCTAATGACGCCACTTTAACCTACAGACCTATTGCAGCGCCAGGACTAGCATGGTCATTGATGGATGGATGGATGTTATGAGCGTCCCCTTTGGAACAGGGCGCTGGGTTGCGCCACCAAGCTCTTGTTATTTTGTTGCCTAATGTCTTATTTATGTTAAAGAAGAAAAAAAAAGAAAAAAAAACACGACGCATTCCCATAACCAAAATTTCTGAACTCGTATTGAGAACTTTGTTTTTGTACGCTTCCGTTGTTTGTCATTTCCCTACCTCCACCAATCTTCCAATCGCCTGTTACTAATATTTATTGCTTACATCTTTATTTTCCCCATGCTCTCGCTGAACCCAAGGGCTTCAAGGAGACCAGAGGTGCCTAAATCGACCGCTGGGTAGATATGTTCACATTCCAATAAAACATGCTCCATCGTTTCTCTAGCTTTACCGCAGCAAGCACATGTTTCTTCTTCCTTGTTGTATCTCGCTTTATAAGTGCGTGTTCTAAGGCATCCTGTTCTCGCTTCGAAAAGTCATGAGCTTCCCTTTGAGTTATCATAAATTGTTTCTTTCCTGATTTCGTTTCTTCCTCTTAAGTAGTTACTCAAAGCAGGTTTCTTTGCTATTGCCGCCACCCATGAGATTATCTCAGCCTCTCTGACTTTCCGCTTGACGTTATTTGTTGCCGTGTTGCTCACATACAGGTGGCATACTTGCTGGTAAGCTTCCTAGTTATTTTCCTCCAATGTGAATCAATGCTTTTCCTGTACAAATACCTGAAAACTCTGCCAGTCCATTTACTTTCTTCCATATTCCTCAGGCTCTTCATAATCAATTTTACTGTTAGCTTCCCCCACTTCAAAACTAGTCCAACCCATATCACCCTGCACAGCTTCATTTGTAGCCTTCCCGTGAGCGCCAAATGCGAGGCGTCCCACTGACCTGTGGTTCCCATCGAGTCCTAATTGTACCCCCGATTTCAAGCAAACAACCACATTTAGAAGTGTAAGTCCTGGAATCATTACAACTCTCCACATACCCTGGAGCACCTGGTACCTATTGTATCCCCATAGCGCTCTGTGCTTCATTATGGCTGCATTTCTCTTCCTCTTTACTGTTATTGTTGTTTCCTGCGTTTCCATATATCTATGCATTCGTTTATCCATATACCAAGGTATCTATATTCTTTTACCCGAGGTATTTCCTGGCCCTGTATTACCACTATCTGTTCACTGTTTTCATTAAATACCAGAACACCTGATTTTCAAACGCTAAATTTCAAACCGAAATTCTCGCCTTCCTGTCCACAGATATTAACCAGACGTTGAATGTCACTTTGCTTGTTAGCTAGCAACACAATGACGTCCGCATAAAACAAACCTGGAAGCTGCTGCTCTACTACTGCACTCGCTTGTTTGTGTGAGATATTAAACCCGCTATTACTTCCTTCTATCGCGCATTCTATCCTCACCATGTAAATAAACAGCAGTGCGGATAAACAGTGCCTTGTTGATATCAACTTTCTCCTCGCTCCTCACCCCTTCCAATTCAACGCAAACGGTATTTTCTAGGTAAATCTCTCTCAAAAGCTATAGACAATCGTCGCCTAAGCCTTCTTTTTCCAAAACATCCCACAAAATGTAACGGTCTACGTTGTCTTACGCGCCTGTAATGTTTAAAAAGGCCACATATAACGGTCTCATTTCTACTCTTGATATTTCAATACACTGAGTAAGGTCAAATAAGTTATCATGCAAACGCCTACCTATTCGGAAGCCATTCTGACGTTCTCCCAAAATGCCATTATTTTCTGCCAATGCTTGCAGCTTTAACTTAATTGCCTGCGTTGCTAACCTGTGTATTACCGATCTAATGGTCAACGCTTTATGGTGTGAATTCTTTCTTTTTCCCTCTTACCTTTATAAATTAAATTAATTCTTCTTTGTGGTCTGGTATTCGTCTATCTTTCAGACGTTTTTCTACTGCTTTCAATAGAGCTTGCTTACTTTTTCGTCCTAGTTCGTTAATCCGCCTAACGGGAACCTCGTATAGCCCTGCGGTGCGCTTCGGAATTATCTCTTCGGCTCACTTCCACTTTAAATTTGTCAGTACCAGCTTCTTTTTCCATCTGGTTCTGTTTCATGCCCCTTTCTTCCATAACTACATCCTTGTCGTTGCCTTGGAAATATTCGGTGTTATTTTTTCGGATGCAATTTAATACCGCGTCCTCTTCCAGTTTGTCCCCATCTTCGTCTAGGATATGTTCTTCTATTGTTTCAGACTTCCTGCCTAATAATTTTATGTGGTTCCAAAATATTCTATATGCGGCCTTCTTTTCCTCACGTGTTTCTGACAACCAACGTTCACTTTCACCTTTTATCTTTGCTTGCACCAGTAGTTGAATGATAGATTTTTTTCTCTCGGTATATTTCCCATTTTCTGGCTACTTCATCCTGCGGCAAGTGCGCATTTTTTTGCCTGCCTGTGCTCTCGAGATGCTTTCTGTCGTTCGGCGATCGCTCCTCGTATCTCCGTGTTCCACCAGCTTTTCGGTTTATTTTTTCCTTTCCAACAAACATGTTGCTTCTGTTTCCGTATGTCTGTCGTTATTACAATTAGAAGCTCACTATATTACCACTCCTTGCTTGGCCATTTGCCAAGTTCTTCCTTGACTCTCGTGTCTATATTTGTTATTTGTTCAGTGTTCAAATTTGGACTGGCCATTTTGCGCTCCTTGCTCTCTTTCCCAACTGTGTATCCCAATTTCAAAATTATGCGTTTATGGTCACTCCTTATGCTGCTATACTCTTCCTCGTCGATGACCGTTTCGCTCAACTTATCATGAATTGCTTCTGTAGTCAGACAGCGCGCTCTAATGGTCAAGCTAGTTCATTCTATCATCCGCCGCGGTGGCTTTGTGGCTGTATGTATCTATAGCGAGGGTCTCGAATCCGGCAGCTTTTATGCCCTCAGGCAGCATGTGTAGGTTTACTGACCAGTTGACTTCACCCAAGCAGTTCACGTCTACGCGAATTCTGCGGTAGATAGGATGTTCTACATGCACTGCCACAACCGTGAGTGGTGGCGCTGGCTTCCACGCCTGGGGTGAGCTCTAGTAGATAAACATAAATACCCCTGAAAGTGGATGGGAAAATGGCGCCGCGGTTGCTCATTTGGTAAGAACATCACACGCGTATTGCGAAGACGTGTGTTGCTATCCCACCTGCGGTCAGTTGTTTTTCCATTAACTTTCATTTGAATTCTAATCAATTAACAACTACAAATATTTTTCGATATGCTGTCCTTCGTGTCATTGTTGGCTTCCTAATATTTGGCTAATAAAAATCGAGCCCTGGGGTTTTCTTTATTCGCGATAACGCAGCGCGCGCGCGCGCGCGCTCGCACGCACGCACGCACGCACGCGCGCACGCACGCACGCACGCACGCACGCACAGACACACACGCACGCACGCACACGCACGCACACGCACGCACACGCACGCATGCACACGCACGCACGCACACACACACACACAAACACACACACAGACACACACACACACACGCACACACACACACACACGCACACGCACACGCGCGCACACACACACACACACACACACACACACACACACACACACACACACACACACACACACACACACACACACACACACACACACAAACGCGCGCGCGCGCCCGCGAACGAGCGATTAGTACAGGTTAAAGAACGTCGGGTGGTCAAAATTATTACGGAGCCACTGCGTATAGCATCTTTGATAGCCTGTTTGCTGCTTTAAGACGTAAAACCCCATAATTTGGTTTGATATGATTTCAGGACATGTTGTCCCTCGTGTCTTTGTAGCGCATGCGTTATCCACACTTCTGTGGGAGATAATGAGTTTTTCTCTGATATTATATAGCTCGACCTCATGAGAAACTTTCCATTTTCCGAATATCGCTGCTGGAACCTAGATGGCAGTTAAGCAGTTTAGTGTGCCTCTTGCGAAAAGTCAAGAGATGCACTAAACTTCACTGACATGATCAGGCGTTACAAGTCAATAGAAGCGACAAGAATGCCGGAAAATCCAAAGGCACGAGGTAGCGAAGGTCATGTTACACTTGACTTGAATGAGATGCTATAATTTGTTCGCTTAAAGCTAATTCACACCGAACAGTAGTGGGGCAGAAATAACGAAGCTGTCGTTTCCGAAAACATGGTATCTCATGGTTGAGGGACAGCTATTTGATCCGCGTAGAACATAGAGGGAGTGAAGTAATTTCAACGACGCGCTCGTTGGAGGCTAATTTAAGCAGAAATGGCTGCCTGTTTTGTTCAAGTTTCTATCTCTGCAGCGCTAGACATCCAACAAAGGTGTTCCAATCTAGCCCGCACCCTGCTGCAACTAAAAATTCTTGCCTGACTGCCAGAGAATGACACTATATTACTGGGCGGCATCATCTTTTGAAGTAACAATAAACCTACCAGTCTGAAATCGGTCATGAGATCAACGCCGCAATGTCGTCTACAATTACACTATCCCCTAGTCGCGCCGTCCAGCAGAGATCAAAGGAAGTCTTTGTTATCACGTTTCAACACTCACTGTGGCAAAGTCATTGCAGTCCTGTAGGACGAGAGAGGGACATAACGAAAGCAAAGGACAGCGAGAAAGTAAAATAAGTGATCAGTACCTCTTCAGGGTGTGCCGCAAAGCTCTGATGCTGGCAGAAGAATTCTGGAATGAAATTCCAGTCTCATGACGACTTTAATAAAGAACAGGGGTGCAGACAATTCACGGTCACTTCACGGCATGCTTTAGAGAACGTAGACAAAGGAAGCACTAACGAAGCTGGACGATGGGGTTAGCGGGGAGTGCAGCAGGCACTGAGCGAAACAAAACAAAAAAATTAAAGAAAGAAATGTAAAGCGGGAAGGCCGCTAGAGATAAAAAAAGGTCGGACTAAGGTCAAAAGAAGGGCTCTGTGTCAAAGGAAATGTCGCAAGAATGGCTCGTCCTCTGCTGCATAATTCACGCGGCACAGCGGCGGGGAGGCGAAGAACGGTGTCACGTCTGAGAGCGAGACCCAGAAAGAAGGTCCTCGGTTATGCGCAAAGGAAATATTCTGTCCGCAGGCAGCGAGCCCATGCCCGTGTTTTTATACCGACCAATAAGCCGAGAGCAAGGCACTGATGGCGAGCGATACGGATATTAAATTGAAGAGAGCGCGGCGGCCCCAACTGAAGGCAGTACGATACAACATTTATTACGGGCACCGCAAGAATGGCCCAGGACGAGCGCCGGTGTGCGCGTACCCGCGGCACGACGAGCCGCGCGCGCCGTTTCTGCGCCGCCGACACAGAAAAAAAAAAGAAAAAAGAAGGGCGGCTCGCGAGGAAGCTGGTACTTGTAGCCAATGCCAATTTCTCTCCAGGGCCTGCAGCAGCGTTATCCTGCTCTTCGGTATCGTTTTTCATCAACTTAATACAGCTGCTGAGAAAAGGGACAAGTCTCGCTCACATCGACGCGAAAATCGCGTCTCTTTATTGAAATGCAGCACGTGGCCTCCCCGAGCATTAATTTGATTGAGCGTTCAAAAATAAGTTTGACAGGTGCTTCTTTAGGTAAGTCGGCCTTCCTCACATCTCCGATTACTTTATTTTCCTTTCATTATACGCTTTTATCGCAAAAAAAAGAAAACGAAACAGAAGGGAGAGTAAAGCTCGTTATTCTGAGGCAGTTCCTAAAGAAGCCCCGTGTGCCTGAAACAAGATATACTTTTTAGCTCATATTATATGCATGACAAAAGCAGCTGCTAGTCAGCGAGAAGCACACGTGGAACGAGGAAACTGGCTGAGGAAAAGACAAGACCATAACTTCGAAGATCCGATGACAAGGCGCTTGTACGTAATTGTATCATAAACGATCAAATTTCTAACTGAGCAAGTTTAGCACCAAAAAAATAAAGACAATAGGAAAGAGAAGAAAAAATGGAATTGAGCAGTATAATGATCTTCTGTTACCTGTTCTCGGATGTCAGGCTGCAAGTTAAATGGTAAAAAGAATGTTGCCTGGTCTGAAGAAATTAAGTATATACTCTGTATTACAATATTGGGTTCAAGAAAATTAAAGAAGTACAAAATCGCTATAAATGCACAATAGCGCGGGGCGAAACATTGTCTCTTGCCTTGGAGATTTTTCTCAGCAGTCTGGTGAACCGAAAGAATGTAAATGCTGTTGGCGTAAAATAAAGAGGTTTCAGGCTTAATTAACGTCTCTTTATACATGATCGCCTCTATATTTGTCGTAAAATGCCGCCACAGGTAAACACACTAACTGTTAGAAAAGTCCTTGCTACATAGGCTAATAAAAGGCAGAACAAGGGCTAGAATAAAAGCGAATGAAACGCATGCAACTGAAACGTGGCTTTCATATTTAAGAGACAAAATAGAGTGTCATCTTTGTGTGTTGTATTTAGATTCTCGAAAGAGCGATGAATGTCTGATTTGCTTCTTAGTCTGGAAAACAGTCCGACGATGCTTGTTTACAAAGAAAGGCTAAAATAAATTAAACCCTCGAGATTTACAGGCCAAAGCCATATACGAGTCACGCCATTGTAAGAGACTTTAGATTAACTTTGACCACCTGGGCTTTTTGTTTTTTGACGAGCACCCAAATGCACGGTACATGAGCGTTCTCGAATTTCGCCCCCATCGAAATGCGGCTGCTGCGGCAGAGATCGAACTGGTCACCTTATGCTCAGTAACTCAACGCCATCGCCACTGAGCTACCGCGGCCGGTTCAAACAAAGGCAGATAAAGGGAGAAATAAAAGTAAAGAAAGGGCCGGAGGTTAACCAGAGCATATCTCTGGTTGACTACCCTGCACAGGGACAGGGATACGAAAGATGAGAGAAAAATAAGACAAGGAAGAAAAGAACCAATTCAGAACTGTCTCTCTTGGCACAGTCTCATAGTCTCACATATTAGTCTCACATAGTCATAGTCTCACATATTAAAATGCAGAGTGCCCGATGCAGGCACGTACCCAGGATTTTTTTCGGGGGGGGGGGGCCACCACCTCCATCATCATCATCATCATCATCATCATCATCATCATCATCATCATCATCATCATCATCATCATCATCATCATCATCATCATCATCATCATCATCATCATCATCATCATCATCATCATCATCACCACCACCACCATCATCATCATCATCATCATCATCATCATGTTTTATGTCCACTGCAGGACGAAGGCCTCTCCCTGCGATCTCCATTTACCCCTGTTCTGCGCAAACTGATTCCAACTAGTGACCGCGAATTTCCTAATTTGATCGCTCCACTTAGTGTTTTGTCGTCCTCGATTGCGTTTTCCTTCTCTTGGTACCCATTCTGTAACCCTAATGGTCCAACGGTTATCTAACCGGCGCATTACATGACCTGCCCAGCTACATTTTGTCATCTTGATGTCAATTAGAATATCGTCTATACCCGTTCGCTCTCTGATCCAAACCGCTCTCTTTCTCTCTCTTAACGTTATGCCTAGCAATCTTTGTTCGATCGCTCTTTGCACGGTCCTTAACTCATTCTCAAGTCTCTGCCCCATATGTCAGCACTGGCAAAATGCACTGATTGCACACCTTACTTTTCAATAATAATGGTCAGCTTGCAGTCAGGAGCTGGCAATGTCTGCCGTATGCGATCCAAACTATTTTTATTCTTCTGTGACTTTCCTTCTCATGATCAGGGTTACCTGTGAATAATTGACCTAGGTAAACGTACTCCTTCACAGTCTCTAGTGGCCGACTGACGATCCTGATTTCTTGTTCCTTTGCCCGGCTATTTATCATTATCGTCATCTTCTGCATAATAATATTCAACCCCACTCTTACACTCTCTCTGTTGAGGTCTCCAATCATTTGTTGTAACTCGTCTGCATTGTTGTTGAATAGAACAATGTCATCGGCAAACCGAAGGTTGCTGAGATATTTGCCGTCGATCTTTACTACTAAGCCTCCCCAGTTTAATAGCTTGACAATTCTTCTAAGCACGCAGTGAATAGCCTTGGAGAAACTGTGTCTCCCTGTCTGACCCATTTCCCTATAGGTCTCTCCCTGCTTTTTTGTGCAGAATTAAGGTAGCTGTAGAACCTCTGTATATATTCTTACGCGAAGGACGAGCTAGTAAGACGAGAAACTATTTACAGATTATATTTACAACAACGGTTGCAGCGCTGACCGGTTGGATTCACAGCGCGAGCCCAGTTCGTTCTTCCTCCTCTTTTCTGGAGTGATGGCGCCCACGCACCTCGTTCAAACAAACAAATACCACACGCATGTAGCAATATTTTTCAAGCTTTTTACGTAAGCGTTC
The DNA here is from genome assembly GCF_038994185.2 of Dermacentor albipictus. Taxonomy (NCBI): domain Eukaryota; kingdom Metazoa; phylum Arthropoda; class Arachnida; order Ixodida; family Ixodidae; genus Dermacentor; species Dermacentor albipictus. The sequence goes on along the minus strand of NC_091821.1, from coordinate 197,856,943 downwards.
TGTAGTCCTTGATTACGTACTGCCTCTAGACTGCTGGTATCTCTACTGAATCAAATGCATTTTCGTAATCTATATAAGCCACATAGAGAGGCTTATTGTACTCTGCAGATTTCGCGATAACCTGATTGATGACATGGATGTGATCCATTGTAAGGTATCTCTTCCTGAAGCCAGCCTGTTCCCTTGGTTGACAAAATCCAGTGTTGCCCTTATTCTATTGGAGATTATTTTGGTAAATATCTTATGTAATACTGGGAGCAAGATAATGGTCCTATAATTTTTCAATTCTTTACCGTCTCCTTTTTTGCGGATTAGTAAAATGTCTGCATTCTTCCAGTTTTCTGGGACCCTTGCAGTCGATATACAGTTCGTATAAAGAGCCGCCAGTTTTCTAAGCATTATGTCTCCTCCATCTTTGATTAAATTGACTGTTATTCCACCTTTTCCTCCCGCTCTACAACGTTTCATGTCTTGCAGCATACTTCTGACCTCATCGCTAGTTATAGGAGAGTTTCTGTATCCTGTTCATTACTGTTTCTAAGTGAGGTATCGTGACTCCTCTGGGTACTGTATACAGGTCAGCTTAGAATTTTTCCGCTGCTTTTACTGTATCTTCGAGATTGCTTATGGTATTATCCCTCTTATCTTTTAGTGCATACATCATGGTTTGTCCTATGCCAGGTTTCTTTTTTACTGATTTCAGGCTGCGTTCATTTTTTTACGGCTTCTTCAGTCTATCACATGTTATAGTTTCGAATATCAGTTATTTTCGCCTTGTGGATCAGTTTTGACAGTTCCGCGAATTGCGTAACGCTGTGCGGCCGCCAGTCCCATACAACCGCGTAGAGCGCAGGACTCTGCGATTCTAGACGTACTGCGCTCACCGAGAAAGGTTAAAAAAACACCCACATAAGCACAGCAGAGATGTGGCTACGTGAGGCGGTTCGACCGATAACTATAGAAGCGTCATTCAAAGCAAGTGATTATTTTCCACTTCCGGCGGCGTTTTCTCTACTTCCTTTTTAAATAAAAAGATGTTGATCCATAAATATTCTCATAAACAACGGTTAACATTTTTATTATTCGCTTTTGCTTACAGTTTGGTTGTTGCGTTGGCTCTCTCCCTTAGTAGATCGCTTAATTTCTCAACTACTTGCGATTTTTGTTTCCGGTTTCCAATTTTGCACGAAAAGTGCTATACAATTAAGGAAAAACAGACGAGGTAACTGGCGACAGTCATCTTGCTTATGAGTTTAAGGGTTATGGAGTTATGGCAGGGTTTCATGATGGACGCTTTTTCACATCATTTTATTTCCCACCTTATCTAACCCGTATCACGTGTATATGGTTCCGGGCATCTGTCAGCGTCGTGGCGAGCCGTAACTTAAGGAAATAATGAAGCAAAGGGAAAAGTTAAACGCAATTGGTGTTTTCTCCGGCCGCAACTCGTTCCATGAGAGTACAGACCAGCTCAGTAACAGCCGCATCCATTTCCTGGTCCCAGGATCAGCCTAAACAAAGAAGGTTGACTAACAAAAGCAACAGCTATGCGCGTGACGGTTGAATAGATGGTGACAACTAAGCGCATCTCGAGTTAATCGCGTGGGTGCGGAATCTATGAGAAAACTGTCCTTCACATCACAAGAAATGCCGATAACTACCGCCATCTAAAAGGATCGAGTGAAAAAGGCAGCATAAGGCTGACCGAGGAACAGGTGCCAAGTCTCAACATTAATCTGGCGGCCAAGTCTCAACATTAATTTGGCGGCGCTTTAGGAATGTGTGAGGAGTGGTGGCGTGGGTGGGGAAAAGGGGGGGGGTATGCCACTTGATTTCGGGGGGGGGGGGGGGCCCGGGCCCCCCCGGGCCCCCCCCCTAGGTACGTGCCTGGCCCGATGACCATGAATGATCATTGTGGATTACACCGATGATATCAAGAGCAGAATGACAGTATGATAGCCTCTTGGTACTGTAGGATATCTACGGAAGATGGGCTCTAGCTGTGATGACGGGCGTTCTAGGCGCAGCACAGTAATTCCGGTTGACGAGTGTGCGCTGCACACTTTTCTGAAGTTGTAGTAGAGTCACTGACGGACAGATTGCACGTAGCTCTCGATACTATAGAATTATGCACACCTGGCCTAGTTTACCTTAATTTATGCAATTGCCCTAAAGGGCCCGATGGATGCATTCCACATGGGCGAAGCAATAATAAAGGGTAAATACATGATAGATTGTGGAAAATATCTACGTGGTGGCAATGTGTGTGAGTGAGTAAAGACTTTATTGGAAAACAAGGTATTGACGGTCGACCTTGTGGTTAGGCAGCCACGAGCCCGTGGGCTTGGGCGGCTTGTTCAGCTCTCTTGATGACCTTGGCCTGCAGGTCAGGGTCGGAGCTGAGCAATACGGCCTCCCACTGCTCAGTATTACTTATTTCATGATTTGTGTGATTTTCCGCTGGGCACGGCCACATAATGTGGAACAGATCCGCCTTTTTCTTACAATGGTTACATGTATAAGGTATTGGTCCAGGTAGTGGTTATGAAAGGCTACGGGGTTGGGGTAGGTGTTCGTCTGAAGTCGCCTCCAAGCTAGTTCTTGTCGCCCTGCTGTTGTGCTGAGTCGTTTCCTGGTAAATGACCATGCGATCCCTCTCTGATCCTAGCGTGAGCCGTCCGGGTGCTCGGTTGGCGAGTCCTCGTGCGGTGGTGTGGGCGGCATCGTTGCCGGGTAGGTAGAAGTGTGCTGTTGCCGAAATGATCTGGATTGGTCGTGGGCGTTGGTTGGTGTCTGTTATGTGTTTTACGGGAGTCGAGACTTGACCTTTGGCAAAAGTGCGTACTACTGCTCTGGAATCGCTAATAATGTAATGACAATGTGTGAAGGCTATTGCCAGAGCGATAGCCGCCTGTTATGCTGTTTCAGTGCTTGTGGTTTGGTTTGAACTATCAGCACGCATTTCACCTGAGGAGTCCACCACTGCGAGGGACATACAGTTGGGTTCTATTCATTCTGCTGTTTCGACATAGACTACGTGTTTGAACGCGTGGAATTTCTGATGTAGGGCTTTGGACCATTCGGCTCTCCTTTCCTTGTGAAATTCGGGGTGTATATGTTTTTAGGGAGTGGATTAATTTTGAGATGGCGCTTCTGATCGTGAGGAATGTCTAATTTAGTGTATTGCATCAACTCGTAGTTGATGCCGAGATTCTGAAGGATTGTTTCGTTCAGCGGCACTCTGAGCTGGCCTTTCGTATTGAGATATTAGGTGCGCTTCCAAAACTTCCGCGAGAGAGTTGTGCACACATGGGCGAGCAATTTAGCGTTGGCCGTTCTTATAGGTAGCCGAAGAGTCTGTTTACAGGCCCTCCGGATAATTCCCTCTATTTTCTCTTTCTCGGCCGCTTTGAGGCAGAGGTGCGGGGTGATGTAGGTGATGCGGCTTAGCACGAAGGCTTGTGCCAATCGTATGAGGTTGGCTTCTTTCATGCCAGAGTGTCGGTTGGCAATTCTTGAGATGAGTCGCTTCGTCTGTTGGACGCACGCTTCTAGTTTATGAATGGTTTTGCCGTTGCGCCTGTGAGCTTGCATGAAGAGGCCAAGTACACGGATGGTGTTCACCACCGGGATCGCGCATCCTCCGGCTTGCACAGTGATCTCTGGGGATGGTCCAGTGTCGGATTTGCGGTTTGTAGGCTCTGAGTAGGAAGAGTTCTGATTTTTGCGGGGAGCAGGCGAGGCCTTTGCTGGTCACGTACTTTTCAAACGTGCCTACAGCTTGTTGTAACGTGGTTTATGTATCTCTATCGCTTCCTTTAACCACCCACAAGGTGATGTCGGCATACTGACTGTGGTGTAGATCTTGAATCTGATGAAGTTGTTCCGGTAACCGGATCATTGCTAAATTGAAGAGGAAGGGGGACAAGACTGATCCCTGCGGCTTGTCACGACTTCCGAGAGGGATCTTGTCCGATTTTAGTACCCCTATTCTTAGTTCCGCTGTGCGGTGGTTGAGGGAATCTTTGATGTAGTTGTGGGTCCTCTGGCCTACACCTAGGTACTGTAGATTCTCCAGTATAACATGATGCACTACGTTGTCAAAGGCTTTTGCCAGATCAAAGCCCAGGACAGCCCGGGTACTATTCTCGGATATGTGGTCTAGAACTTGATGTTTAAGCTGAAGCATGACGTCTCGCGTGGAAAGTTTAGGACGAAAACCAATTATGGAATTGGGGAATAGGTTGTTGTCCTCCGCAAAATTGGGGAGGCGGTTCTGTATCACCTGCTCTATGAGTTTTCCTACGCACGAAGTCAGAGAGATTGGGCACAGGTTCTCGAGATGTAGTCGCTTACCATGTTTAGGCATAAATATTATTTGTACATGCTTCTATTGCGAGGGGATAGAACCTGTTTCCCAACAGTGGTTGAAGTAATCTGTTAGGGCTGTGATAGATGCATCGTCTAGATTTCGGTGGTTCTGATTGCTTATGCCATCGGGGCCTGATGCAGATTTAGTTCGGAGTTTCAGCAAGACGGCTCACACTTCAGCCTCTAGGATGGGTGCGTCTAGCTTTTGATTCTCCGGACCAGCGTATGGCTTCTAGGGAATTCGTTCACTTGCACCTATGTACCGGTTTCTGAGCTCTGTCAGGAGCTCGTCGTCCGTGCCCTGGTATTGGTGAGTGATCTTATTGGGGCGTTTCCTTTGCTCGGATTTACTATTACCCGGATCCATAAGATATCGGAGGAGATTCCACATTTTGGCTAGGCCGAGTTGTCCCTGCATGCTGGCGCATACCTTCTCCTTTTGGTGCTTTGTTAGTTCGTTAGCGTAGTCTTCGATTTCCACGTCGATTTGCGCGGTGCGCACGCGGAGTGTACGGCTCAGCTTATTCTTTCTAACCAGCGGGTTTGCATGCTCTTTCTGGCCTCCCACAAGTGTAAGAGGCGGCTATCCACCTCGGCCAGACCATCATCTTCAGGAATCTCCCTCGTGGCGCGTTGCACGTAGTCTCTGAGACCCCTATCCAGGACTCGAGATCGTTTATATGCTAGGTGGCGGTTGCCTCCCGAATCTGGCGGAAGCGGTCCCATTCCGTGAGCGTGACTCGTTTGCCCTTCTTGCGGGGTGGACCTGCCTGAATGTGGATTTCTCTGATATAATGATCGCTACCAAGGCTTTCCCCGGTATTAATCCAATCATAATTGTTTATGTTTATGATGAAAGTTTGATCGGGAGTGGTGTCAACACTGACACCATTCCCGTTTACGGGTGAGTGTCTGGGGGTCTGCGATGAGAGTCAGTCCCTCTTGTTGGGCTTCTCGCCAAAGATTACGACCTTTGACCACCTCTGTGTGGTATACCCATGCAGTGTGGGGAGCGTTAGAGTCACCTAATAATAATATGACCTGTTGTTGGGAGATTCTGAGAGACTTCCTGAATAGAGTTCCGAACTTGGGGCGTCGGCACCTTTGGCTACCATAGACATTAACGATGAATATGCTTCCACCCTCGTTACGTTTAGGGATGAGTTCAAGAAAGACGTGGTCTATTTCGACTTCTTCAATATCATGTTTAATGGCTGTTAGATTTCTGTGAACTGGAATAGCGGTGGTGGAATCAGACCCAGAAGCATTATAGGATTTGTACCCTGCCAATTTTACATGACTTCCGTCTCTTGAAGGGCAATGATATCTGGGGCCTCCTTGCCCCGAACGAACTGCTGAAGGTTTCCCGTTTCCGGTGAAACCCACGGCAATGCCCCTGTCAGATCTTGTAGTTAGGAGTGTGAGCCATGTTGAGGTGGCGGGGGTTCAGCCGCCGGTTTAGAGATTTAGGATAGGGATCGGGGATCGTAGGGTTTGGATGCCATGCCCACAGGGAGGCTGAGGTGGAGGTGAATCTCGACTCCCAATGGAAGACTTTGGCTTCGGTCGCGGCTACCCGGTACTCTAGGTTGGTAGTTCTGGTTTACAGAGTGTCTAGCCATGCGCCTATTTGTTGGAAGTGGGCGCCATTCTCCTGGTATTGCTGAAGCATCTTGTTGACCAGTTCAGTAATCATATTGTCACGAGAGGAAAAGCCAGTCAGTCAGTTCTAAGCGAACGGCCGTTTACAGTTCGTTTTCGCAGCAGCTACCACGCACACTTCTTCTTCCTCGACAGCTAGCGCAACTAGCGCGTGCCATTACCCCTCCCTCCAAAAAAAAAAAAGAAAAAAAAAACAAATAAATAAATAAATAAAGTTGGGGAGATGTTAAATGCCACAAGGAAAAAAATAAAAGAAATGAGAAAGACAACGGACGAGACGACAGGGGCCGAATCACAAAGTTTGTGGATGCGAGTCAGCGCGAATGGTAGGGCTTCATCCTGGTAACGTGAACAATGTCAGAGGAACGTGGTCTACGGGAGTGGTGTGAACTGTCGGCTGGAATAACTTCGTAGTTGACAGGACTTAGACGACGCAAAACTATGTAGGGTCCAAAGTATCGGCGCAATAATTTTTCTGACCGGCCTCTTTGACGTATAGGGGTCCAAGCCCATACAAGATCTCCCGGGTTGTATGTGACGTCTCGATGAGATATGTTGTACCGACGAGCATCTTGACGTTGTCGGGATAGAATTCGTTGCCGCGCAAGGTGCCGCGCTGCTTCGGCACGCTGAACAAAGGCGTCTGTATCTGGTGCGGTATGTTGCGACGAAGTTGGTAGGAGCATCACGTCGAGCATAGTGGTGACGTCGCGTCCGTAGACCAGACGAAAAGGAGGAAACCCGGTGGTTTCTTGTAGGGCAGTGTTGTACGCGAATGTCACATACGGGAGCAGTTCGTCCCAATTTTTATGGTCCGTGGCAACATACATGGAAAGCATATCCGCAATCGTTTTGTTGAGACGCTCAGTTAAACCGTTAGTCTGCGGGTGATACGCAGTTGCCGTACGGTGCGTTGTCCCGCTCAGCTGCAGGATATTTCGGACCAACTGGGCAGTGAAGGCCGTACCACGGTCTGTGATGACGACAGCGGGAGCACCATGTCGAAGGACGATATTTTTGATGAAGAAGTTAGCAACATCTGAAGCAGTAGCTCGCTGAACGGCTTGTGTTTCGCAGTATCGAGTGAGGTAATCGGTGGCGACGACGATCCAGCGGTTATCAGCCGAAGACTTGGGAAATGGGCCGAGTAAATCCATCCCGACTTGTTCAAAAGGTGAGCAAGGAGGTCGGACAGGCTGAAGCAGACCGGCTGGTTTCAGAGGTGGAACTTTGCGACGCTGGCAATCTCGACAACTTCTGACGTACTGCTTCACGGTTTTTGTGAGGTTTTGCCAATAGTACTTCTGCTTGATCCTCGCGAGAGTACGCGTGAAACCAAGATGCCCAGACGTTGGTTCGTCGTGGCATGCACGTATAACGTCGTCGCGGAGAGTAGCGGGAACAACGAGCAGGAAAGCGGTTGCCGTAGGGTGAAAGTTCCGCTTGTATAGGATGTCGCCACGTAGGCAGAAAGATGACAAGTGACGCGCGAACTGCCGTGGGGGTTGTGGGCGGCTTCCTTCAAGGTATTCAATCAAGGGCTGGAGCTCGGAATCTTGGCGTTGCTGTTGAGCAAGGTTTAAAGACGGAAGAGTACAAAGAAAACCCGAATCGTCGTCAGTATCTAGTGGTGCGGGTTCGACGGGGGCGCGAGAGAGACAGTCGGCGTCAGTGTGTTTCTGGCCAGACTTATAGACGATGGTCACATCAAATTCCTGCAACCGAAGGCTCCATCTTGCGAGACGGCCTGAAGGATCTTTGAGATTCGCCAGCCAGCAGAGAGAGTGGTGGTCGCTGACGACACGGAAGGGGCGTCCGTACAGGTATGGGCGGAACTTCTGGAGAGACCATATGACTGCCAGACATTCTTTTTCAGTTGCTGAGTAGTTTTTTTCAGCAGCAGACAAGGTTCGGCTGGCATACGCAATAACGCGCTCAACACCAGCTTGAAACTGTACGACCGAGACCAACGTTACTAGCATCAGTATGCACTTCTGTGTCAGCCTCGGTGTCAAAGTGACCAAGGATCGGTGGTGTCTGTAGACGTTGCTGAAGGTCGTGGAAGGCGTCGGATTGTGCCGGGCCCCAAACAAATGTGACGTCGTTCTTGATGAGTCGTTGCAAAGGTTCGGCAATTTCACAAAAATTGGGTACAAAACGGCGGTAATACGCGCAAAGCCCTAAAAATCGGCGGACATCATGTTTTGTCTTCGGTATCGGGAACAGAGCGACTGCCAGGGCTTTGTCAGGGTCAGGGCGCACACCGGTGCTGCTGACAATATGACCTAGAAATTTGAGCTCCTCGTAGCCAAAGTGACATTTTTCGGGCTTCAGGGAGAGGCCGGCGGTGCGGATAGCTTGAAGAACCGCCTCAAGCCGCTGGATGTGTTGTTCAAACGTGGTGGAAAAAACAACTACATCGTCTAAGTAGACTAAACACGAGTTCCACTTGAGGTCAGATAAAACTGTGTCCATCATGCGTTGAAATGTGGCCGGAGCGGAACACAATCCAAAAAGGAGGACCTTAAATTGATAGAGACCGTCGGGTGTTATAAACGCCGTTTTTTCCTGGTCCCGTTCGTGAACTTCAATTTGCCAGTACCCACTACGCAGATCCATTGAAGAAAAGTAACGGGCATGTCGCAGGCGATCCAAGGAGTCGTCAATTCGAGGAAGTGGGTAAACGTCTTTTTTCGTGACCGTGTTCAGTTTGCGGTAATCGACGCAGAAGCGTAGTGAACCATCTTTCTTTTTAACTAATACAACATGTGAAGACCAAGGACTTGTCGATGGTTGAATGACATCATCGTCGAGCATTTGTTTAACTTGATGACGAATAGCATCCTGTTCTCTTTGCGACACGCGATAAGCGTGTTGGCGAACAGGTTGGACGGTCGGTTCAGTGATGATTCTGTGTTTGATTAAAGGAGTCTGTTTGACCTTCGACGTGGTGGCGACACAGTCGCTAAATGACGATAGCAGAGTGAGGAGCCTCTGCTTCTCATTTTGGTCTAGCTGTGGGTTGATGTGACTGGTCAAGTCCACATCGCTGGGTTCCGGAATCGAGATTGTCGTTACCGAAGCACAGGCGTTGGAATCGGCCACCGTTTCAAAGTAGGCCATGGTGGTATGCCTCGCAAAGTGCTTGTATTCGCCACTGAAGTTGGTAACTAGAATCGTGGTTTGCCTATGTTGGAGCTCTACGAGACCTCGTGCGACGCCGACTTCGCGATCCAGCAATATGGCGAGGTTACCTTCGGCAATGCCTATTCCTAGTTGTTCTTGGGGGCATTCAACGAGGACGAAGATGCTACTTCGAGGCGGTAACGTCACGCAGTCATCGACCACGCGTAAAGCCGCGCGGTGATGTTCATCCTCCACACTCGAATCCGAAGAAACGTAGTTAGAAAAAGTCACGAACAAGTCACGAAGGTTAATGATCGCCCCATACTCCTGGAGAAAATCCATGCCCAGTATAACTAGTCGAGAACACTTGGGCAGCACAAGGAAAGACGCTACGAAAGTCGAAGTAGAAATTGCAAGTCTGGCGGTGCATCGTCCAATGGGTGACACGAGGTGTCCTCCGGCCGTAATCAGATGTGGGCCGTCCCACGCTGTCAGCACCTTGCGTAGCCGAGTGGCCAGTGAGGCACTCATAACCGAGTAGTCAGCTCCCGTATCGACAAGTGCAGTTACCGGATAACCGTCGATTGAAGCAGTAATAACAGCAGAAGTTTTTTTTGCAGTTTCGAATGAAGGCGTCAGCGGTACGTCGCGAGGGGATGGCGTCGGCGGAGGATATTTGACGGTTCGCATGACAGCGGCCTCACCCCCGGAGGTCGCCGTTTTCAGTTTCCCCGGCGCGGGCTTCCACCGTTGACTCCAGCGGAATCAAAGGCGGGTCGAGCACGGTTTGGTGACGCGTACCGACGAGGTGAAGGCGACCATGACTGTCTTCGCTGTTGGGCAGGAGGAAGCCGGTTACTTTCTAGGTATTGCTCGATGTCGTGCGGGCGTTCGCCATAGCGCGGGCAACGGGCGTCCGGATGGTATCCCCGCAGACCAATCCGTCGGTACTGGCAGTCGCGATACATGTGACCAGCCTCCCCGCAGTGATAGCACAACGGACTGTTGTCGGGGGCGCGCCATACTGTAGATTTGCGCGGACCAGGATGAAAAGGTGCTTGCGGATTCGTGCGGTGGATCGGACTTGGGGAGCGTCGAGAAATCCCAGCAGGCGGCTGCGAAAAACGGCCCGTCGACGGCGCGGAAGCCCGAAGAGCATCCGCGTACGAGAACGTGGGAGGTTCGGGTCGTGTTGGTGGCGAGGGATGAACCACTTTGCCGATTTCTTCCCGAATGACATCCGTAAGAACCGCGGCACTGGGAGGTGCCGGAGCTGATGCAAAGGACTTCTGCAGTTCTCGAACGATTTGTCGTATTAGCTCGGTAAGGGACTCCCTGTCATCATTTGCAGGTACGAGAGAGCATGCAGCAGTCATGGTGGTCTGGTGTTCATACTGCGAGAGCCGCTGCCGAAGCATACGTTCCATGACTGTTGCCTCACGAATGAACTGAGAGACTGTTGTAGGAGGATTGCGCACGAGGCCTGCGAAAAGCTGTTCCTTTACGCCTCGCATTAACAGACGCACCTTCTTGTCTTCTGGCATTAGTGGATCGGCCCGACGGAACAATCGCGTCATGTCTTCGACGAACATGGCGATGGTTTCGTTTGGCATTTGGAACCTCGAAGACAGTGCCTGTTCGGCTCTTTCTTTCCTTTCGGGAGTGCTGAAGGCTTCGCAAAGCAGTCGGTAAAACTCCTGCCAGCTGGTAAACGAGGCTTCGTGGTTTTCGTACCATACTCTCGCCGCGTCTAAAAGGGAAAAGAAGACGTTCTTCAACTTACGGCGATCGTCCCAGTCGCTAAAGGCGGCGACCCGGTTGAAATGGTCCAACCAGTCTTCAACGTCCTCAAAGGCGTCGCCATGGAACGGGTTAGGCGTGCGAGGCGCGTTGAGAATGCATGGTACGGCAGCATTTCGGATCCCCTCGGTTTGGCTTGCGGTAGTTGTTGACATCTTCCTCACGGAGCTTGCCAGGGGGCTGTATTGCGGTGGAAGACCTTGGAGGCGACGGCTGCTTCGATAGATTTCTGCCGTCCCCGAGGTACTGGCGTCGGTAGCTTCTGGTTGAGGACCCGTAGGCATACGATGGATGCGTACCCCGCACCTCCACCAGTTTGTCACGAGAGGAAAAGCCAGTCAGTCAGTTCTAAGCGAACGGCCGTTTACAGTTCGTTTTCGCAGCAGCTACCACGCACACTTCTTCTTCCTCGACAGCTAGCGTAACTAGCGCGTGCCAATATGTTAGAGTTTCTCGAATCTTGGGGATGCGTCTGAAGAGTTGTCTGTATGTTCTTCTGCCTTACGTTTTTGTGCACATAGTGGTGCTGTGGTGTTGTGCGAAGGAGTAGACGGTAAGGTTGGGCGCAGTGTCTGACTGTGCTCCTGTTGTGCTTTTTCGTAGTTAGGTGATTTCTGGCCGCTGCTTAGTGATTTAGGTTCTCTGTTGTTCTATCCACTTCCTCATTTGTCGGAGTTCTGCCTCGAGAGCCTGCATCTTAGGATACTGAGCATTGAGAGAACAGACCATGTTATCCCAGCTCACCTGGGGAGCGCTGTTAGTCGGTATCGTTCGTCTCCCGGAGCTCGACCGGTTCCGCGACGACCCGCCGGAGTAGGTGGCGCTCGGAATTTAGCTTAGTCTCGGGTAAGATCGAGATCAGCTCCTGCTGTTCGATTTTCCGAGAAAAAGAAGCTTGCACTGTTTTCTTGGCTGTTCTGCGTCGATCGACGTTCTTGTGATCTACTTTGCCTGCCGTCGTTGGGGTGGTTATGTTGTTCTACTGAGAGTTTTCGCCATTTTCGCTGTCGGATGATGCAGGGGATTTGGAAACGCATCTTGCATTGCTTTGAGCCGGGGAGATGGTTGCCGCTGCGGAGAGCGCACTAGTTCAGTCATGGTCCGTAGACGGGTTTCGCGTGCCGCACCAGATACAAAATTTTTCCTTCGGGGTGGGGCACACATCGTCTTTGTGGCCGATTTTTCGGCAGATTCGGCACACTTCGATCTTCTTCTTGTACAGAAGACATCGGTACGCAGTATTTTGGTACTTGATGTAGTGGGGTACTTTACCTTGAAAAACGATGATAACTGAGGACGTCTTGCCCATGCGCCTGGCATGCAGGAGCCGGGGGGTGTTAGGCGCCAAACTTCTAATAATGTCTTCTTGTGTGTTGTAGTCCGGAATCTCATGGATGATTCCTTTGGCCGAGTTTTCTGGGGCCCTAATGTACGTAGTCATGCTGAATATCATCTCTTGCAGTTTGAGCTCCTTGATTTGGCTGTACTTTACGGCGTTGTCCTTCTCTTGGTGTGCTGACAATAATGATATTTTGGCCGGTGTTGATTCGGATCGTATTTTCTACTTGCGTCACCGCTTCCAGGGCGGCCGTTATTATAACGTTGTCGGTGATTGGCGCTGAGCTCCAGCTGGCTGTATTGAGTCCGTCACACGGTAGGAGTACCGCTTTGTAGTCGTCTTCTGGCAGGTGCGGAGGCTTCGGCGCTTGCCGACGCGGGCAGAACGCCGGCGTCTACGCTTCCGAACTAGTAGTTTTACGCGACATGGCGTCGGATTCGGTAAGGCTTGGTTTACTTCGCTGTGGGTTCTTATGGACGGCGTACCACCCTGCCTCGTTTAATTCTTCTGTTGCGATTTCAGTCCCCTCCACTTCTATTTCCATAGCTGCCTGATGAGTTGGTAGAGATGCCGGGCTGTCGAGCCCGCGTTAGGGTGAACGCGGCGGCCTGCGAACCGGGCACGAAATGTGACGTTTTATGGGTGGATATGAAAGCACTTGCTGAAAAGTTGAGCTCTTCGTGATCCGGATGACTTCCCGCAGTCGTGGCGATGGTTACTTCCAGGAAATGTATAAGTTGATGGTCGCTGTGAGGTGAAAAAGCCGGAGCTCATGTGAGGTACGTCTACATCGCTCGGTCTCGTGACAATGTAAAGGAACATTCACAGGGTCTCTTATGTTATCCCTAAGAGGACTTGAAGACGAAAGCCAGAGTGCCGATGCATTAAATACGGAGATGTGACGTACACATCCACCTTAATTTACTTAGTCTACTTCGCTTAATCATACCTCTGAATTTGCTTACTCATCCTATTAATTCGCATACTCATGCTCTTAATTCGCTTAGTCATCGTTCTTAATTTGAAAGATCGAGGATTCGAGTCCCATACAACGTCGTGGGTTCAAGTGCCTCAATAAACTCCATCTTAATTAACTGTGCCTTAATTAACTTTGCCTTAATTACCACGAAAGGTGATGGGTTCGACTCCCAACAAAGGTCGTGGGTTCGACTTCCACCAATGGTCGTGAGTTCGAGTGCCTTAACTGTATCTTAACTGTCTGAATTAACATCGCCTTAATTACCATCAAAGGTGGTGGGTTCGACTCCCATCAGGGGTCGAGGGTTCGTACCCTTTTTGTACCTTTCGTGTCGTCGACGTGTTTTCGCTCAAGGTCAACTGGCCAGTAAAACAGCTTTTTTTTCGGGCCTAACACCGACGCGGCCTATTCAAATACATGTGAAACGCAAAAACGCTTTTCTGAGATAACCCCTGGACCGATTTAAATGAAATTTGTTGCAATTGAGAGAGAAAGTTAAGTTCTAGTAACTCCTGGAAGCGCAATTTCAATTTAGGGCTTGAATGGTGTTTAAAGAATTTTCAGAAATTCGATAGTGTGAAAAAGAAGAAGCCAGAAGTTTACAAATTAAAAGCCTCCATCAAGAACAGATATCGCGCTTCTGTAAACGGTATCCATCAAATCGTTTAAAGTGAACAAATTCAATGTGTCAATTTAAGTCTTATGTGAATTTGTTGCGTTGTATAGAAGGGTTTTGCAAAAGCTGCAATTTCATATTACGATATTTTTGAGATTGTTGTGTAACGTATCAATTTTTTCGCTGTAGATATACTATCAGATACAATTCACAGAATTGTGATATCATTTCTCATTGCTGAGTTACGCGGTTCTTAAATTGATAGTACCGTTTTCTGAGAATTTGCGATTTTTGCCAATTTTATAAAAAAATTGATGACATTAATAAGAAATTTGAAACAAACCGTCACTAGATTTTATGCTTTTTCTTTTAAATGCAACAAAACTTGTCAAATATGGTGCAGTGGTTGCCGAGAAAAATGAATTCTCCTTTTTCATGTATCTAGATAGGAGCACCCGAGCTAAAGCTTCCCCTTAATTAAAGGGCCCTCTCTCAGAATCCCGCACAGATAATTTCGTAGCTGTTAAAATTAAGCCCACTGCACCTATATTTTGCCTAAGCCTTCCTAGTAAAGTCCAAAATACGACTGAGCTGAGTTTCGCATTTTTAAAGTGGGTTTTGGACTCGCAGGGTACTCAGTTCGCATTCCAGGGCGCAGCTCTTAGGCTCCCATTCGTGCAGCGAGCGTCGGCGTCGTACCTCGTAACCGAGTGAACGAGCACAACGAAGGATGAAAGCGAACGCGGGGCGCAGCGCGAGATGAAAGACGGCGATAGCGAAGACAGCGCGAGGGGGAAAGCGGAGGAGGAGCGTTTGGCGAAAGCGTGAGGTGAAAAGCGTAGTTCGGTGCAAGACGGGCTGTGTGTCAACGATGCCTACGAGATGGCGCCAGAATAGCGAGCGCCGTATGTATGGAAACAAAGTGCTGTATGAGCGGAGGTCTGTCTGCGGGCTGCTGTGAATCGCGTCCACGGGTCACCCACGCGCTGCCTCTCGCGATCTCCCGGTTAGCGAGGTACTCGCGCCACTCTTCGCTACGTTCGTTATGTGCCGCACGAGGCATATTGTCCGTGCCAGCCAATATATCGCGATATGAAAACACGTATAGAGCTGCGCTCAAATTTCTCATTAGGGAATACCGTAATTGTCAGTGAAATTTTTTTCTTCTCCGGCGTCCTTCGACCAATCACAGCAGTTTTCGAGCCAAGCAATGTGGGCGGCTGGCGACATATTTCGACAAAATATCAAACCACACAGAAACTTCCAGGTTGAAGATAATGCGCGGCAAACTTGGTACTCAGCTGCCGCCAATACTCCCACCTTCGCTTCTAGCTGCCATAGTTCAAATATAGATAAAGAAAGGCAGTGTTGCCAAAATTTTTTGAAGCATGTCGTTCAAGTGAGATAAAATGTCGCAGACTGTCGCACGAACTTTTAAGTTTTATGTGTTTTGGAACGTTATAATATAAGCTAACGAGGCGCGAAATATTTATCGATACGTTTCACTTTTCTCTGTGGTGCGTGCAGGCGAGGTATAAACAATAACTACAACAAAAGTGTGCAGTAGGCTTTTACTTTGGTAATATATTTACATAACAACGGACGATGACGGATGAAATTGACGGATGACGGATGAAATGATATTCATTATTCCTGCAAATTTTCTAGTTCTCGGCGCTCTATAAAGGAGAGCTAAATTCTGCGACACCCAGTTGGTCGCATGTTAACACGGCTATGACAGTTACGTGACATTTTTGCCGATTAAATGCTAATCATCCACTTCTTTGTCTGCCTGAAAGCTCCGCGCAGTACAGATTTGTCCAAGAGCCATGAGACTCGCGTGATTGAACCCAGCCGCTCCAATACCTTCGCCTTTGTACAGTCGATCTGTCTTAAGCTGGAACCGCATGACGCGTTTTTCCGACGCGCGGCAAACGCCCGCGTAGCCGCTGACATGCGAGCACCCGTACGAAAAAAAGGCGCTCAGCGGTGCTTACGCGCCGCGTTTTCCGGTTTGCCAGACACCCTAACTCCCAACGACATGAAATGTCTTTCTTACTGCATATAATATGTGCCCTTAACCTTACAGAATATTACAGTAATACCAGTCCTAGGCTAATTAGAAAGCGACATTTTTTCCAAAGTATATTTATCAAGCTTCATTTCAAACAGCAAGATTGTAGAATGGTGTGCGAAACTGCGACTATGTACCTTGCGCATCGCGGTCGCTCGTGTTTCCTTCGACGCGCGTGCCTGTTCTTCCGAGAAAAAAAAAATGCCAAGGAGGTTCCGTCGAGATGTGTAAAGCCCCTTTAACTTCGTACGAAGTTTAAGGGGCTTTAGAGATGCTCAGAGAGCAGGGCCATCTGGTGGCAAAACCAAAAAACTAAAATGCCACGTGACCAAACGCCACGTGACCAAACGTCACGTAACTTACCTGAACTTTTATTGGCGGACGCACCGCGCGAGGCGTTTTTTCTTTCTACTCCGAGCAGCAGCACGCGGCGGCGCGATTTCATGATGGATCATGCTGGACACGCGTCGAAATGACGCACGCGTCCAACCATCCGCGCGGCAATAGGGTTTTGTAAATTTGTTTAGTGCAACTCTTGGAAATGCCCACCAATCAAACGTATTTAGTGAAAGTAGAGAATCCGGAGAGTTAAGGCCTATTCAAATTGTTTTTCGTATAGAATTAAAAAAAATTGTTTTGGGAGCACGCTGTCATTCCTATGAAGGCTACCGTGCTGTGAAGCACAGTGTGACGGCCATCGATGTGAGGGGAACCATTGCTTCATCATAATCGCAAAGCCCAGGCGTTGTATACAGGCAATTTTGGCCGCTTACATGTACAGTGCTTATGGAATGAAATGGGACACGGAGCATTTAGTAGAACCCTACATATGTGCAAAGTACGCGAGAGCACCATGTCATGTCGCTAGGAATGTGGTCACCAAAGGTGACGAGGACTCCGATGTAAGTGTACACGCCAGAATTACGTCAATGAGGCACGAACTGCAGCCGGTTGAAACGAAAGTATGCGCATTACTTAGCCCTAAATTGACGCGTTTCATTCCGTGAGCACTGTACACTTTAAGAAAAATTTACACCCTTTGAGTCGTACTTTGCCACACAACAATAAACGTCATCTGGCGTGTTCGCATTTCCTTTCTTTAACGCTGCGAGCCCGGTACTTCCCAGTAACGAATGGCATGCGCGTTATCAGCATGACATAGCATTGCCGACAGTAAAGTAATGGTCGCGGCGTTTTCAAGAAAGGAAACGCAAGCAAGGCAGATGACTATTATTGTTGTGTGGCAGATATATGCCCAAAGGGAGCAAAAATTTTTTAGAGTGTAGCTTCTGAATAACAAAGCGCATTCTAGAAGGCCTTTTTCAACGTAATTTTCTTAACATTGAAGTCGCAGAAATGTCGCCAATTATTATCCCGTCACTAAAAATTTCGCCGGTCGCTAAATAAAAAAGCCTGTCGCTATATAGACAGGAAAGTAGCTAAATCTAGCTACAAGGTTGCTAAAATGGCAACACTGGAGAAAAGAAGAGAGAAAGTAGGGCGAGGAAAGGCTGGGAGGTCAACCAGACGAGCGTCCGGTATGCTACCCTACACTGCGGTTAAGGGAAGCGTGAATAGAGAGAGGAAAAAAGGAAGAGAGTGAGCACTGGGTGCACATGGGAGCATATACAGAAGCAGTATAGCGGTCTTTCAGGCCGGTTGTCCGGGGATACAGGCGTTTGACGTCGTAGCGAAGACAGATACACAATTGGTTCTCGATGGTTTCCTCACACCTGTAGGAGTCGTACGCCGGGCTATAGGCCAATCCCATACGATAGGAGCAAGAGTTCGTAAACGCCACTCCCAGTTACAAGCGGCACAGCAACGGTGCTTCACCGCGGGTTATGCTAGATGGCAGCTCTAACCGTAGCAAGGGGTCCAGCTTACGGAGCGGGAAACTGAAGACACTTGGAGAATTCCAGAAACCTTGTGTATTTTCGCATGCAAGCAGACGAAGTTCCCTGGAAGCGTCCGTCCTCGCTAAATGTATTGGATGCGTCTGGGTGTCGTCGTGGTGAGATCGGGTAGCCCTGTCAGAAAAGTTATTGCCGACGATGGCAGAGTGAGCCGCAGTCCACTGAAAGATTATGTTGTGACCTGTTTTTGCAGCATGATTTCCTTAATGTCGGATATCATCTGCTCGTATGTTCTGTGATGTATGGTAGACCTAAGGCTGTGAAGAGCTGCCTTTGGGTCACAAAATATGACCTATTTTTGAGCGGGCTCATCGGTGACGTCGTTTATAGCGGAGCGCTGCGAGTTCTTGCGTCGTAGAAGTCGTCATCTGTGACACTGAATTTGGCTGTTATATGTTTCGGTGGAACGACGAAAGCGCCAGGTGTCCTGGTATGCGAGGTCGAACCTTCGGTATATTATATATGTATGCGTTCATGATATCTCTGGTGCAGTAATAGCATCGCTATTCTTTCGCCTTCCTGATAATTTCGTGTTCTTGATAATTCGCCTTCTTTGTAATTTCAGTAATAGCTAGGTTCACTTGAGGATGCCGCAGGCACCACAGGAGAGATGAAGACTTCGCTGCAGGTGCATATGCAGATGGTATACGCGCTTGATGAGCGCTAATGACTCATGAAAAGTCTTTTGAGGTCTCTCTGTCGGCTAAGCGATGGTCTGGGATCCTTAACATATGGCGAATATGTGCTATGAGAGAGTCTACAGCTGCATGCGTCTGGGTCATATGGTCTCTCGCGATGGCAATTGATGCTGGTGTTGAGGTGCACCGAGGCTGCCCTAAACACGTGCGTAGGGCTTGACATTGTATGCTCTCCAGAGCGCGAGTGGTGGTATTGCATGTATCTGACAAGACTGGTAGAACGTAACATCGGAGTCCCAGGAACAGGGGCGTTATAACGTAAAACTGTTCCGAACTTTTCTAATCCAATTCTGCAATCAACCCTCCTCGATTGGTCAAATTCCTTTTTTGGACCACCCCCACTTCACCTGTCTGTCACGCGACGTCACGAAAACCGCGATAGCTCTCCATCTGATATGACGTGTACACACTGATTATGCATGATTTGACCGAACAAAAGCAAATAGTTATTTTTGATGCGACGCTTTTCGCCATTAGCCCTCGGGTATTGGTCAAAAGTTTTCGGCCTGCGCCCACTTCACCTGCCTGAAACGCAACATCACAAAACCGAAATAGCTTACGCGTCAAAGTGACGTGGATGCGTTAAAGATGCATTAATATGCCGAACAAAACTTAATTCTCTGCTGATCAGCCGCAGGCTGCCCCGTTCCGAAAGGAATAAAAGATGCCTGCCGCCGGTCGCTCAGGCATTGGCTACTCGTACCTGCCGGAGAGAATGGGTTTATTTGCGCATAATAAAGCTTTTTGCGTGGCCGTGTAACGTGTTCGAGCACTTTCGGCACGTTTACGACCTCGTTCTGCCAAACATTCTTTACTGAGGATCCCTTTTAGCATAATTCTTAAGCTTCCGTTGCATGCCGCCGTGATTTTCTAACCAGCCACCGCAAGCTAAGTAAGGGAAAGCGGGCCAATTGCAGACGCCGGCGCCACCCTCTTCATCCGGTTATCGATTTTCAGTGCAGTGGCTCGGTCCCATCGAATCTCTCTCCACTCGAACGTGCTCCTCGCCTCTTGTTAGCCAATTAGATAAGACAAGCCGCTCAGTGTAGGCGATTTTATTCGTTTTTCAAGCAAACAAAGTGACCCCCTATGAACGAGGACAGCGTTTGATTGGTCTCTTTAGAGAATCCTGCGACTGATTGCCCGATGCTTGCGTCGGCGGTTACGTAAATTTGACGTCAGGAGATTGAAATAAAGATATATTGGAATACTTTTACGTTATAGGTGGGCCCCAGTATCCTGTACAGCTGCAGGATAGAAACCACTGGTGTGTACCAAGTCTCCTCAAAGGGAAATCATTGAAGGCTATAGTAAGGTCTAGCATTGCGCTGAAGGCGTCGAAGATGTGGGGATGCGCGACTCTCACGCGTCCCCTGATATGTTGTTTTCCCGCACGGCGCGTCTCCTGTAATCCGGCTTCGCCGCGTGGCCTGGCGATCGGAGTGGTTGAGGCGCAGTACGAGAGAGGGCGCGAATGTTGCGCTGCTAACGCCGCCGACAGGTGGGGTTACTTGGGCGCCGAAAGACAAGGCGCTTCCTCTTTGGTTTGGGACAGCAAGCAGTGCGGATGTGCCGTGCCGCGCGTGCGCCGATCTATGCTTCTGCGAGACCGTCTCACGTGGCCGCCTTCGAACGCGCCACCGTTCGTGTGACCATACACGCGAACGACCAGGCGTTGGGATTCAGCATGGGGCGAACATATTCGCTCGCTATCCGGTCGCGGTGAGTCGGACTTCTAGATTTGTCGCGTGGCCATCGGCATGTTTTGTGGATAACCACTTGGCTAGCAGGCATTGATCTATGAAAGGTGCAATAAATGCCCTTGTGATTGTTTGCACTACTGTGTTGTCGTTCCTTTGTCCCAAGAGCATGGGTGTGAGAACCCGACAAAGAACACATTACGCCGTTGCAGGCGTCGCTACTTTATGGTGCGTGAGATGCGACCGAAGGAGGATCGCCGGCGTTTGCGAGCGCCCAAAGGATTAGAATTTGACTCTTCTTTGCGCTTAGACCAGCGAATGCATGATGGTGTTATATGCAAAGAGCTGCTCAGCAGGAACCCTGATGTTGGAGAGAGAGAAAATAAGTGATGAAAGCTAGACATGCTAACTACATTAACCGTGTGGTTGGCTAGTAATGTGCGCGTGCACATGCTCTTGCCCTGAGTGAAAGCCAGAACCCTGCCCTGGGGAGGTATGCTGTAAGAGTCCACCTAGTGGACATGTCCATCTCTTCTGCTGCTGAAGTGCTGATTGGCTGTGGCGCCTCGCTGCCGCGGATGCGCATCCCAGTCCAGCCAATCAGAACTTCAACAGCAGACGAAATGGACATGTCCACTAAGTCTACTCTTACAGAATGCCTCCCCTGGAAACGACTGAGCGGAGCGCGATAGTGCGTCTACTTGCCTTTGTTGCTTTCGCAGTGAAACGCAATGTGCGTCTCTGGAGGCCTTCGAACATTCTACGCGCGGGTCATGCATGTGCGACAGCTGCGACAACGGTGACGGGAACGGTGCCTCTGGAGCGTCCAATTGCTGTCGTGAAAGCAATGTGCATACATCATCAAACTATTAGCATTGAGAAAAGCATAAGAATTTTGCACATGCACGGTGTTCGAACAGCGAGTTGTTTTGTAAATGTGGTCACAAATTGCACACTTGATCATTCTTGTACAGATGTGGTACCGGTGCTGTCGGTGGTAACAGTACCGGTGGTACCACCGTGCAGTACAACCGCACGGTGTTGGTGCCTTTAGTAAAGATGGTGAAGGGCGCGTTGTCGCATTCTTTCCTCGTGATAGCTAGCATTTTGAGACGGTGTCATTGAGACGCGGCGACTGCGCCTCTCGACGCAGACGTGTTGCGTTTCATGCATGTTACGTTACATGCTTGGTACCTGCGTTTTGTTTTATTTATTTATTCACACTTTGAAGTGTTGCTTGAAGTACTGGTTTGAAGTATTCCTTGAAGTATTCTGTTCGCATAGTGGGATTTTACGTTCGTTTGCTATTTGTGGATCATCGCTTGAAATGCCATTGCATTTTTAAATCTCGCCTGCGTGGTCTAGATTCGAGCCGCAATATGTACTTGTACTAATGAAGAAGCAGTCACTGGGCGTCTGGGCTATTGGGGCAAACATGGCAACACGGATAAAACAGTGCAGGATAAACATCTTCTAAATCCCACGCACACGCACACGCGCACGCACTCCCGCATGCATTCACGCACGCCCAACCGCACATAAAGAGAGGGAGACGAAGAGAGAGAAAAAAAAAACTGACTAAATCAGGCGGAGGATGTAAACTGGCCAGCTTCTAAGGATAAGTTGCAAACACCCTGTTTGTGGATACTGCAAAAAATGCGCAGCTGAAACACGGCGCAATTACGCAGACACGCCAGAAAAAGGATGAAAGGATGGTTCTTCGTCTGTTTGATCAAGGCTGTTTTCCAAATATTGTTAAAGTGAGCAGATGCATTCATTTCGACATAGCTGTTTTGTTTAACGTAAACAAAACAGAAGCAGGCGCACAATAATTGAGCCAGAAAGAGAAACAATTTGGAGCTCAGAAAATATTTGCCTTTGAGTACCACTCCTGAATATAAAAGCGCTGTAATATTACGAAAAAGAAAAAAAAAGGAACAAAGTGCTGGAAAATGTGGTGTCGACGGAGGAAAAGAGCCGCACGTTGCTCACACGCATGACTTATTTTACTGAGATCGCGTAAAGGAAGTGAACCGAGTGGAATATTTGGGGTTCTGTTTTTCATTTCTGTAAACTGCGTGGGTAGAAAGCCAACTCCTGACGCCGACAGTGAAACAGTCGAGTTCTGCGGTAACTGTAGGGAATCGTTATCGCTGCATCTTTAAATATTCGGTGGTGTAATTCTCTTCTGGCATCCTTACAACCACAAGGCTGCGTAAAAGTGCGCTGAACTGTACGCGGGGGCGTCCAGCCGAGAAGTGCGATAACCTTAACAGTCCTTTTTGGAAGCGAAATTGCATATATATAAGAAGGAGTGGGAGAAATTAGTGTTCAAGCTTTTTTTTAGTTATTTTCCAACACCGCTCACATTAGGAATTTGTAAATAAAAAGTGAGCTTGTGTACATATACTTGGACATGGCAGAGTCATAGTGGAATGCTCGGGGTTAATTATGATAAAGTTTTGCTACTGGGGCTAAAGTACGAATTTCTGTAGTAAAGCGCCTACATATCGCATGGTTTAGCTATCTTCGTGCCGATACAGTTAATTAAGGAATTGCGTGCGCGCAATTACTTGTTCCATTGAATTATTGTGTGTTCATTGCTTACGCATTGCGTAACCCCATCGCCCATTGCCGTCTGATTATTTTTCTTTATTTCTTTCTTTTCATTTTGCTCCCGAATGCCCGCTACACCGACGCGGCCAAGTATCCGCATCGAAACCCGTACGCTCTCAGCGTCGTAGACTCCCAAGGCTCCGAGCTAGCATCGGCAACCATCAAGGCACGCAACCCGGAAACGGCTGAAGATTCGGCAATCGCTCTCGCCACCACCATATGCACAGACGCAGCGGTTATATTCACCGACTCTCAGGCCGCCTGCAGAAACTTCTTGAGGGGCCGCATCTCGGCCGATGCACTCAAGATACTAAAAAGACGAAGCACTCCGCTCCCGTACACCTGCGTAACGTGGGTACCCGGACACGAGGGACTAAAGGGGAATGAAGCGGCCCACGCCGCTGCCCGCGAGCACGTCAGCCGGGCTCCCCTCTCCCCACACGCTCTCGGACCCGTGACAGAAGAGGCAGAGGCCGTACCCACCAACTATTCGGCCATATTGCAACATTACAGGCTAGAGCGTCGAGTGTACCCTCCACCGCATCCCTAAACTCGACAGAGAAGAAAGCCTGATCCTCAGACGCCTGCAAAGTAGTACGTACACGCACGGAATGATAATGCATCGCCTCTACCCGACGCTCTACGGATACCTCTGCCCACTCTGCAACGTACCCGACACTCTGGCACACTTGCTCCTGGAATGCCCGTTGCAGGAAGGCAGCGAAATGCAACCAGAGACGCACGCAAAACGAGCAATAGAATCAAACGACCTATTCGAAACGTGGGAGGCCAAGCTAACCCTCGGGGACCTGGAAGGCCAACGAAAACTCGTCGCCAGGGCCAAGAGGGCAGTCGAAGCCAGAGGGTTCCTGGACTAAGGAGCCTTCCCACCTTAGGGTGATACCCGTCCTCGCTCGGGACACTGTTTCGTACAATAAACATTTCTTTCTCTCTCTCTCTCTGAATGTAATATGCTAGGAGATATGAAATAGGAATTGTTTTAAAACTTCAGTTGCCTGATTATTGTTTCCACTGGCGTGGTGATGACTTGTCATCATGCCGTTTTAATATATTAATATTACGTAGTTCACACTTTGTGCCGCAGTCAGGAAAAGAATGCAGTGCGTACTAGCTTATTAGTTTGCATTATATATATATATATATATATATATATATATATATATATATATATATATATATATATATATATATATATATATATATATATATATATATATATATATATATACATATATATATATATATATATATTGTACTGAAGGCACTGGGCAGTGGGCATGGTGCTGGGTGCTGGTGCATGAGAAGACGACGTGAAGTGCTCGCTTCCCCGTTACGATATAGCGCCGACCTGTTTAAGCCTAGCGCTACAACCTATAACTAGTGACCGTTCTGCTAGGCGAACGCCCCCGTTGCATTTGGTGGAGCTGGGTTTCCCTTCGACATCCTGGAACTCCGCAGCCGAACGCTACCTATATATATATATATATATATATATATATATATATATATATATATATAGATGGCATGGATGACAAGTCACCACCACGCCATTGGAAACAAAACTCAGGCAACTTAAGTTTTAAAACAATTCGTATTTCATACATCCTAAGATATATATATATATATATATATATATATATATATATATATATATATATATATATATATATATATATATATACAGTGAAAGCTCGTTAATTCGAACTTCAATAATTCGAATTTATGGATAATTCGAACTGTACGATTTGGTCCGGCCAAGCTCCACAGATGTCTATGTATAAAGAAGTCCGTTAATTCGAACACAAGAAGGTTCCCTCACGGATAATTCGAACTACGCTCGCCTGGCACACGGCCAGAGAAACGCGCCTACTGCCTACACACAAGGCTGTATTGCCTCCGAAACGGAGAGAACGGCGACAGAAGGCAAAATCGGAAAAAAATCTAACCGACGCGGGGTCAGCCAGAAGGCAGCGGCGGCTGCCGCCTCTCCGTTCTACGCAACCTCCGAGACTTCTTGCCCGCTGCGAATCTCGGAGGCTTCGCAAATCTTGTACAGCTGCTAATGCTGTGCGGAGATGGCACGGCAAGCGCCAAAACACAGCGAATCAAGTACGTCACAGCTGCGCTTGCAATCAAGAACCAACGAATCAGGGCCTTCGCCACCTTCACATGTTCAGCGTCTTTGTCTCGGCAGTCTTCATTGGTTGTGCACCTCTGTTTTCAGATTAGAGGCATCGGCCGTCGTGATTCATTGTGATCGTGTTAAGCCTCGGCTAACGTTCGTTTCATTGGACATCGGTGGTGTGGCACAGTCGGACCCAGAGCTTCGACTCGAAGATGGCGTGTGCCCGCGGCACACGCCATCACTTTTTTACTCGCCAAATTTCTGACATGCCCTACTGCTTCCAAATCGCAGTGTACTGTAGCTCTCCTTCACTTCCGTTAGTTCGAACTTTCGTTAATTCGAACTGAGGCGGCTTCCCCTTGCGGTTCGAATTAACGAGCTTTTACTGTATATATATATATATATATATATATATATATATATATATATATATATATCTATATATATATATATATATATATATATATATATATATATATATATATATATATATATATATATATATATATATATATATATCAGGGGCGTAGCTAGGAAAGAGGGCTTATGGGGCTTCAGCCCCCTCCCCCCCCCCCGAATTTTTTTCGCGCTGTCCCTGCATCGCCGACCAAAACAACCCCCGGCGCCTGCAATCATTCTGGATTTTGTCTAGAATGTCATCTTGAGGCTCGAAAAGACATCAAAAGCGAAACCGGGCTGGATTACACGGCAACACCCATGCACTGCGAGTCCCATAACGCAAAGAGCCCAATCCGAGCTTCAAGGGCGTTTTGATAGCGAGCGGACTCGTCGCGGCATCTCGCGGATTCCGCGGAATCTACGGAGGGAATGGATTTCAATTCCAAAACTTTATGGTTATGAAGTTCTCATAAACTTCTGATGTGAAAGGTGCATTGAAATTTCTAAAGTCGTCCTTTAGATTCTGAATTCCATAGCTTTGTGGGCTTAATGTTGTTATAAACATTTGACGCCAAAGGTGCATCGACCTTTCTAAAGTCGTACATCGTACCATACAAATACACTAGCGAAATCAACACACTATCAGACAAGTTGACAAAGCACGCAGCGAGGTCCGATGAGATGAAGCGTTTTATTAGTTCATTTCTGCCCTCATGTCACAGAATAGAATATCAAAATTTCACTTGCGCAAAAGCATCCACGTCAAGACATTAAAGCCAGCGAAGGTAACTACGTTCTTATTTATTTTTATACTTTGACTTTTATTCTCGAGGACACATTGATCCTCTTCAATTTTCTTGTTCTCACTAACCGTGGGTTGCCAGAGCCAGGCAGAACGCAAGCGTTTTTCTCGTATTTCTCTGGCCGAGTGGATTTTCGCCTGGCAGAGTTTTGGATGCTTTCTGGATAGCAGACGAATAAAATAAACCGCCGCCATCACTGTGGGCACTCGACGTATTGCAACGCGTTCTCTTGAGCGCTACCTCTCCGGCAAGTCTTGTCTCGCCGGCGTAGGATACCGAATACTATGCGTATGATTCTCTGTGGGCCAAGCGTCTCACGTTTTCTTCGATATTCCTTCGGTAGCCGTAGTAGGTGCCCAAAGCAGGCATTCGATTGTGGCCAGCATGCTTTCCTTTGCGTTTTTTTTTTCATTTCGATGCCCCTACCCCATGCACAAAAGAAAAAAGAAAAATACATTGTTGCGGCGCAGCGAATTGTCGCATGGTAAAAGTTCGATTTTGTTACTTCTTTTGCGGAAAGTAATGTCCACGGGACGCTTCAGCTGCCGGATATTCTTATTATATTAGAGAGTTTTAGAATACGCGCCCCAATAGTTTGGGGCCCCAAAGAGCTTTGCGGGTGTTAGCGTTGGAGCACGCAGGAGTGAAGCGATTTAGAATAGGGCTTTGCGTTTGCGGATAGCGTCTTGCGCTGACAGCGCCACTACGGCGTCAAAGAAAAGCTATCAGAAATAATTAAATAAAATACACCATTTTATGATGGGAATAGTATTTTTCACTTTCGTTTTTTCGCGTTTAATTACAGTTTAGATGTTATTCTTTAAGCAGCAAAGAATTCGTTGCGCTTAGTTTTGAGCAAACCAACTTTCGTACCTTCACCAGCCAAGCTTAGCCGTGTTAGGCCTACGAGCCATAAAATCCACAATCGAATTCGGAACCAGCGGCGGCTAATGAATCAATCTTCATACCACACGCTAGTTGAGAGAAAGCGATAACCGCAGTCACTTCTCCCAGCTTCCGAACTTCATATGTTACCACGAATCGAACCCAGTTTGGTGCTAGGTTAGAGCTGTCGCTTCTATGGGTGCCGCCATGTTTGCTGACGCAAAGCTTTGGGGGCCGCTATTTGGGCTCCCGCTAAATCTGTGAAATAGCGTTCCCAACGCAAAACCCAAACGCAGTTTGCGTCTCGCGCATCCGCAGTGGCTTCGACGCTATTTCTTTGGAGTCCCAAAACGTTTGGGGCCCCTATTCTAAAACTCTCTATTATTACGATAGCAATTACATGGACACTCCAGGCGCAATCCTGCCGTCGCCGTCGCCCTCATGTTCAGTATAAAGTTCAATGAAGGGCGATAACATCGGGACCGCGCGCCGCATGCTGTATGTGCGAGTGAAGGGATGTGGAGGGGGTCGCATGGGAGAAAAGCGGAGAGGTAGGGCGCCGCCTTCCGTCGCACGCGATCGCACGCAATACATCGGGGGGAGTGAAAGGAGGAGGGGCGGGCATTAGGATTGTTATCTGGAAATCTGTGATTGCGCAACATGTTTGTTTGACTTGTTTGACGCATTTTATACCGTGAGTTTTTCTTAGATACGTAAATTTATTGGAGACATACGTATATTTAAATATTGCGAGGTTTTGTCTATACGTGCAGTGACCTTTGTTTCCTGTGACACCTTTTTGCCCTTTGTCAAGCTGTATCTTCGCATTTCTACATTTCATTGTATCTTCGCATTTCTAATGTACGAAGGCGAGTCAGATAAAAGTGAGCCAACCAACCCCGCGCAATGATGGTTCTGTTCAATATCTGAGAAGCATGCGCGTAGCACACAGGTATCTCTCATTTACAAAAGTGACACGCAGGTGTTAGGATAAAGGTTCTTTAATGCTCTCACACACTAGGTTGAACATGGTTGCGTGACATAATGGACACTCCAAAAGTTGAATAGAGTGGTGTCGTGAGGTTTTTGACAGCTGAAGGTGTTTTCTAAAAAGAGATAAGTCGCCATATGGCCGCCGTGTACGTTGAACATTGTATTTCGTTGGCCACTGTGAAGCGTTGGAGCAAATGGTTCAAAGAAGGACGTGAAAGACGCAAAGATGATCCGAGACCGGGCCAAAGCCACCGTGCAATCACCCGCAACACAATTGCAAAGGTTGATGAGCTGATTAGACAGTAACGGAGGATAAGCATCGACGAACTGGCAGAGCGTGTGAACATCAGTCACGGTTCGGTTCACGCCATAATTCAGCAACATATCGGTTACCGGCTCTTGTGTGCACAATGGATGCCCAAGATTTTAACTCGCAGCCAGAAGACGAAGAAGTTCGGCGCTGCCTTGACTCGATCATCTAATCCGGTATCACAGTGAGGGTGACGACTTCTTGCCTGCAATTGTGACTGGGAACGAATGATGGTGCCACTATACAGCCTGAAACACGAAGGCAGAGCTTACAGTGGAAACATTCGAATTCACCATCCCCCCAAAAAAGCAAATTTAAGGCCGTCATTTCCGTCGGAATGGTGTTGTGGACTTTTTTTTTCGATCGTCAGAGGCCATTACTGATAGAATTTGCTAAACCTGGAGAGACTATCAATCGTTTCCGTGATTGTGAGACGCCGGATCGGCTCCTTGTCGCAGTCAAGAACAAACGACGTGGAAAAATGACGAATGGTGTCATCTTGCTCCACGACAATGCCCGTGCCCACGTCGCTTATGTGGTTAATACAAAACTGGCAAAGTCCAAGTAGGAAACGCTGCAACATCCGCCATACAGTACAGATCTGTCGCCTTGCGACTTCCTCATTTTGGTGCGATTGAAAAAAACATCTCAAGGGAACCAGATTCGTGTCGGACGATAACGTGAAGCTACAGATCTTTTGAAGCAGCAACCCAAGGAGTTTTATGAGACAGGAATCATGCGACTCGTTAGCCAGTGGGACAAATGTCTCAAGGCTCATAGAGACTACTTTTAAATAAAGTACCCCGTTAGCCATATATTCGCATCGGCTCACTTTCATTCGACTCGCCCTCGTATATTTTGCAGAACTCCTGCTTTTTATACGTGCTCTCTGTTGCGGCTATAATTTCGGTGCATTTGCTCACAGTACACGACCGATGATAGCTGCTCCTGAGCAATACATTGGGACAAATGACAGAGTCATTCAGATTTTTCCCTGGCCGTGGTATATGTACAAAAATGTAAACAATGTTCTTGGCTGATAGAATTTCATTAAACTATTTGTCCTAAAATTTTTGATTTCATGGCCTTTACATTTTTTATATCAGTTGCATGCACTGCTTTGCTTGTTTCGAGCTGATATAGTTCTAAAGTTCGTGTGATATTTACTTTACCTATTGAATAGGCAAAACATGGAAGAATTGATATCAGTCATTTCGAACACAATTTTTGGAACATACGAGTGTATTCTTTTATGAAAGAATACGTATTTTCCTTGTCTTGAGAGTGCGTAGCGTTCAAGAATTCGTTTGCGGCATCTTTCGCAATAGCAATTATTCACGTAATTGATCCCTCGACGAATTCCATAAGGCGGAGGCCGAGCTGCAACGTGAGAGCCCCCTCCCCGAACGAAATTTCTGGCTACACCACTGATATATATATATATATATATATATATATATATATATATATATATATATATATATATATATATATATATATATATATATATTCTCAAATCTTCGACTGCTCAAGATACGCTACTCATGGCTGTAGCAAGACTGCTATTAAGGTTGGAGCGACGTTATATAACATTCGATTATTCAAAGCGTAGTCGACAGCTAGAAACAACTGTACTACGGAACGACTTATACCGGAAAACGGTGCTGAATGAAACACGTGCCATTACTCTATAATGAATTTCATCATTGCCATTCGGTCTAAATTAAAAAAAATATCAAGTAGCCTAGAGGCGCGCTTGCGTGGGAGAAGAGATCGCGGCGAAGTGGCCGGCTGGTAAAGTGGATTACGAGAGAGAATGAGAGAGCGATGGAATGAATATTAACTAGATGAGTTTCCAGTTACCTACCATGCACTGCAGGTGGCGAACACGGGGAAGGCACGGGTGAGAGAAAGGGACAGCAGGGAGATTAAGCAGAACAAAAAAAATCGATTTGTTACCCTACACTAGGAGGAGGGGGAGGTGGAATTGATGAAAAGGAATTACAAATAGAGAGAGAAACAGGCCGTGGAGGCCACGACTATAGCGAGGGAGCCGAGAGCACAATAGCTTCCTTGACTTCTGTAATGTGTTCGCCCCCTCCCCCTCTCTCTGCCCCTTTCCCACCCAGCTGCGGCAGTTATAAGGGAGGAGGTCGACAGACCAGGCATGGAAAAGAAGCTTCTATCAATATAGAGCTACATCAAAGAGGAAATAAGCACTGGGACAACAAAAACAGGGCCCCTTACGTAGCTCCTTCGTTTCAGACTAGCACTGTACCATGATCCCTGGTGTAAAGGGCACGGTGTCTTGTACCGTACGGGAGACCTCTTGAGCTACCGCTTCCAGGAACACGCACCAGTAGCGAAAGCAGCGGCTGGGCTAACAACAGATTCGGGCCCAGCCGATGGGCCAAAAGAGGAATGAATTGGGTTGTCGCCTTGATGTCGGAGCCAGTGAAAAGAAAGTCCTCATCCCTTGCACGCATACTGCGAATACGGTTGTCTTTCGTGTTCATCAAGGTTTCACGCACCATGGACCGGCGCATTCGCAGGAAGTACGTAACCTTTACCGCGGCGATATAAGAGAGAACAGTGGCAAAGGAGTTACTTGAACATTGTTTAGCGACACTGCGTCATAGGCGAATTAAAACGGAAACCGTCCACATGCGCTCAACATGAAAGTTCCTCAGGTTCTGTCTAGGGTCAAAATAGAGTGGTAAGAACGATGACACCTCTTGCTCAGGAGATTTTTCCAGAGGAACATTAATATTCACTGCGGTATTACTCATGTAAAAAAAATACACTACATTTATAGACTAATGAGACGTTTTTCTAGACACTTACCAATGAACAGTGCTGGTACTTGTGTGTGTCACTATATATTTGTCTCCATCAACTTGCGCGCGGAGGAACATTTGTTAATATAGCACTGGAGGGAAAAAGCAGATGTAATGAAATACAGAACTACGTACTACTACGCCGCCAGATAGTACACTGTTTGTGTGGCCTATATATATGGGTGAAAGAACACAACGTACAGTAACTGCTGCGATTTGCTCTCTACCACACTACTTTCAGGAAACGTTGTTTAGTTAGATACGCCAAGGCTCTTATAAAGCCAGCACCGGGCGCAGAAAGCGAAAAAGAAGGAAAAAAAAAACATTTGGTGGCCTGTATCAGGAATGCGGCCGTAGTGGGGTGCGTGAAACAACTTCAGCGTGATCCAAAGGTTGTGTGGCACTAGAGCGTAAATAGATTCACAAGTTGCATTTATTCACGCATTAGAACACTTACGTGTTTAACTTATGTTACCAGCTAGTGGGGGTCTTAAATAATTTTGCAATCATGTTCGCTCCCTATTCGTATAGGGCTCATTTGTTTTGCAGAGGGTACTTGGGGACTAGGGCGAAGAAGTGACCGTCCTACCAGTGGCGCCCGAGACTGACTTGCGCCGATCGAACTCGCCGCACGCATAGATACTTGGGGCTCCTGCGCTTGCCTCAGCCTCCCACGTTTGCACTCCCTGTGGGGAAGGACACGTTCAGCGGTGACCAAAGGGGTTGGGTGTCACTAAGTCTTGCTTCCCGAGTCTCTTCATGTCATTTCTGGACCGTATATACGTGTCGAACGCGTGGGCACCATAGCCGAGCAAGCGTGAACTTTCTCTATAAAATGTGCACTGGTAGACCTTATAACTTCTGATGAGCACAGGTTTGAATTTAATGGATTGTACACACATGATGATATTAAGATGGCTGAGTGAGCTCTCTTATACGCAACCACTCCCTCTCTGATCCACAAACGTACTGCCGAGCCATGCCTCTCTCAATGCCGAACGAG
Organism: Dermacentor albipictus; assembly: GCF_038994185.2. Classification (NCBI taxonomy): domain Eukaryota; kingdom Metazoa; phylum Arthropoda; class Arachnida; order Ixodida; family Ixodidae; genus Dermacentor; species Dermacentor albipictus. The sequence continues at coordinate 197,824,670 of NC_091821.1, read as the reverse complement.
AGGCAAAATCTAGCTCCGCTTGAGTCGTGCATGGCCTGGCGACGGCGCCATCTGCGCACGTGACGCATGCATGATCGAGTAATGGCTCCTTTTCTCAACACAACGATACCAAAGTAAGGCGCGTGGTTAGTACGGTTGCAAAAATATAAGCTATAATAGTATGGCGTGTTTTCGTTACATGGGACTTTAGCAAGCTGACCTGTATGATGACCGAACTGAATAACTTTTCAGGTCAAAAGAAAAAATCTGAGGGCATCCGCCATCAGTAATGAATACGGAAGGTAAACTGGACTCGGAAATCACGAGCGCCATGAACATCATAATAGCAAAATAGTCGCGTGTAGGCTTACTAATCTATGAAGGAAAACTAAGTCATGCAAAACTATTTTCTATCTCGTTTTTTTTTAACATGAGCCTTTTAGGAGAAAGCAGGAAAAGACGGAAGGACAGGGAGGTTAGCCAATTCTCAGACCGTTGTCTACCCTGTGCTGGGGACAGGGGGTAAACGGTATAAAAGATAATAGAAAATAGATATTACCAAAAAAGGAAAGAAGAGCAAAAAATAAAGGGGAAAAGGAAAGGAGAATACGGCGCTGCTTAAAGTCTGTCTCTAAGACCAATTGTCCGCAAGAAGCGCAACAACGCTTTCTAAGCCTTCTGTACTGAGCACCATCTCGACCAGCGTCACAGGACCCTTTTCTCGGACAAAGGGCGTTTTCCAATACTATCTAACACTCTTGAAAATTCTTTCCTGGGCGCACTGAAGCGGGGACACTCACACAGAAGGTGGGTGATTGTTTCCTCGCACCTAAAGTTATCGCATGTAGGGCTATTGGCCATTCGGATCCAAAATGAGTAAGCATTCGTGAAGGCCATGCCAAGTCGCAAGCAGCACAGAAGCGCCTCCTCAGCTCTAGATAGTTCTGACAGAAGACGTAACCGTAGATTCGGATCAAAGTTGCGGAGGCGAGCGTTGGTAAATTCCGTCGAGTTCCATTGTGCAAGTGTAAGTTCACGTGCGAGCGAACGAAGCCCTGTAGCTGCGTCTGTTTTGGATAACAGTCTAGCTAACAGGGGAGGCCAAGATGAACAGATCGGGCAGCCTCATCTGCACGATCGTTTTCGCAGATACCGCAATGGCCCAGTATCATGTGCACTGATAACTATGTTGTGCTTTTTCTCTATTGCGTGGTGATGAAGAAGTCTTATGTCAGCGGCTAATTGTTCTTTCGGTCCATGGTGAAATGGACCAGTATCATGTGCACTGATAACTATGTTGTGCTTTTTCTCTATTGCGTGGTGATGAAGAAGTCTTATGTCAGCGGCTAATTGTTCTTTCGGTCCATGGTGAATTGGCGACATAATGCACTATAGAGCGACCTTGGAGTCGAAGATTGAGGATATCTGTGACGGTTCTTCAATTACGAATTCTAGAGCAGCACGAAGGGCGTCGAGTTCTGCAGCCGTCGATGATGTAAAATGCGATGTCTTTAATTTTATGGTGACGGACATCGCGGGAATTACAACTGCTTCTGATGAGCTTGCAGAAAAAGCTGAACCTTCCGTGTGAATGTGAAGGCGTCCGTTGTGTTTCTCATGCAGGAGCAGTATAGCGTGACTTGTTGTACGGCTAAAAATGACGATTGTGTTTTCTTTTGAATTCTAGGAATAGTTAGGAGTGCTTCGAAGGAATTTAGGCACCGCAACGATAATGGTGATCTTGCTGCGTAGGCGTTAAGCTCGAGGGAAGCACTGAACGATGTGAAGCAATAATATCACTGAAGGCAGAGTGTGGCTTAGAAGCAGGAAGTGAGGCGAGGGGGTGCGATGGAATCCGGGCGAAATGCCTGCTGTGCATTCTTAAGGCATCGACGTGAATATATGTTGTGATTGGGTGATCACGCACGATGAGGACAGTCGCTGCTAAAGATGCAAATATCTGAATGCCAAGGCATATTCTCAGTGCTTGAGCTTGAATCGATTGGAAGACGTGTACGTAGAAGGACGCCCACTTATCTTTCATCCCGTATCCTCGTGTTGTCCGTGCTGCGCTCACTGTTTCTTTAAATTAAGAACTCTCTGAAAATCCCCCCTTCTTAAAACAACAACAACAACAACAACAACAACAACTGCAACTGCAACTGCAACTACGACTACTACTACTACTACTACTACTACTACTACTGCTACTGCTACTGCTACTACTACTACTGCTACTGCTACTACTGCTACTACTGCTACTACTACTACTACTACTACTACTACTACTACCGCTACTACTACTACTACTACTACTACTACTACTACTGCTACTACCACTACTACTACTGCTGCTACCACTACCACTACTACTACTACTACCACTACTACTACTACTACTACTGCGATGACGACGACTATTGATGATGATAAAAATAGCGTTTTATTGCGATAGCAATTATATGGGCACTGCAGGCGCATTTGTGCCGTCGCCGTGAGGTTCCATATAAAGTGCAACGGCGATGAAATTGTCGCCGCGCACCGTTTGCTGTATGTGCGAATGAAAGCGTGCGGCGGTGAGCCGGCGAACGCGGCTCAGTCTCGCGTGTGCGAGCGAGGAAGGCGTGCGGGAAGCAAGCCTTCTTCTGTCGCGCGCGAAGCGCGGGGCTGAGGCGAGGGAGGGGGGCGTTCTTCTCCGGCGGCTACTGCTTGCAGCACGGCCGTGCGGAAAGCGATCTTTCATCTCCCCACACTGAAAATCCCGACAATACCTACTACTAGTTCGCAAGTATCGCTATCTTGCACAGCAAAACACTGCAGGAGTTAGTACAAATTAAAGATAGACGCAAAATAGAAAATACAGAGTTGAATGTTGTTTCCGTAAGTGAAGAAAAATAATAATAAACTATACTAGAATGTGATTTGGAAAAAATCGTTTATAAGCTCATCCAAGGATGAGCTTTTTCATATTTTCTCAGAATATCACCTGTACAGCGCAAGTTTTTTTCACGTAAATAGCCGATTTGCAGTCTAGGATAAGGGGCCGCTGCGACCCGAAGCCGACATTACAATGTATGCAGTCTTTCTTCCGCCATAGAACTCACAAGCAGTCGACGTGGGAAATTGTGCAATTTCACCCCCACTTGAATGAAAAACACCACGAGACTTATATCCGTGGTTGCGTGACCATTTTGAGAGCAGATCACTGAAAATGATGATGCATTGAAGGCTGCTCGGAGATCACATAAAGGAGACCACTGCGTCCCGACTCCACTCTACAGGAGAGACACTGCGAGGTACCTTCACCATCTGGCACGCACACTCTCGTTACCTAGTAGAATATCACACATAAGTATAAGGCACAACAGACTGCACAGACTAAGCCCTTTGCTGCAACTCGGACCCCCGCCCGGACTGAACAGACGCGAGTCACCTATCCTGTGTCGGTTGTGGCTGGGAGTTTCTTCCACGAGAGCTTATTAAGCACTCTAGTAGCCATCGTCATCTTCCTCGGCCGCCTTTGATATATGGTGCGTTACAGCACGTGTGTCTCTTGCCTCGTGCTGCGAAATGCGAGATTAAAAGAAAAAAAAAAAGCTGAAGAAGCTCTCTTTTTATTCCTCTTCTATTTTTCGTCTAATCTCGCAGCCCGAAGCACGAGGCACGACACACCCGCGCCGCTAATGCGTTTTAAGCGCGATAGCGTTAAGGGCCCAGTGTCGCAGAAAATCCGGCAATAGTGACCTGCGTCCAGCATCGACCGTCTTTGAGCGATTAAGTCATTCCGAACCGCACGTACCCAACCACGCAGGCCCACTGCGTAGCGCAAAGACGTTAGTGAACAAATTGAATTTCTGAAAGTAAAAATGTGTCAAAAAAATCGTAAGGTCCGACTTACACACAACCTATGTATGCAGACGTGATAGCGTCGGATTGTAATTTGAATATACGAGAAAACATAATTTTGTTACGCGGAAACTCAAACATAAACCCCTTTTTCAGCGTTTCTGCCATTCATAGAGCGGCGCGCCGAGTTCGGTTCATCACAACAACGCCATCCAGTTGGCGGTCGCATTCGCGGCCCACGCAAGAAAAGTTCGCCTTCGTGCATAGCGTTCGCCGCGAGTGTTTTCAGGTAAACATTACGGTTACACGAGCTGCAGTTGCCAGGAAGCGTGAGAAGTTAGGGATCTTTGAATGCTATCCCGTTCAACTCTTAAAGACAAACTTAAGCCTCATCAAAATTTTGACCGAGCTTCTGCAGACCACTAAAGCTCTGCTCGCTCCACTGCTCTGGACATCCGACGCCGAAGAGTACTTTTAAGCTGCCAAAAACGCATTGTAAGATGTCACCCTGCTGATGCATCCTCTGCATGTTGCACCAATGGCTCTTATCACCGGTGCATCTAGTGCGGCTGTCAGCGTCATTTTATAACAGTTCCAGCGCAACTTCTGGTGCTCACTCTGGTTTTTCTCCCAGAAGCTGAAACCTGCAGAAACGCACTACAGCACGTTCGGTCGCGAGCTGCTTTCGGTATACTCTGGCGTTCGGCATTTCCGACACCTTACTGGAAGGAACGAGGTTTTCGCGTCCTCATGGTTAAAAAGCTTTTGACGTTCGCTTTTCGCGGTAATCACAACATTACACCGCACGGGAGATACGACATCTCAATTTCATCTCCGAGTTCACTGTGGATATACGATACATTGAAGGCCCAGTCAACGCAGTCGCAGATGCCTTCTGCCGTATCGACGCAATAAACACGGCCACAGTAGACTTCGAAGAAATTGCAACCGCGCAGCGTTCAGACGTCTAACTTCGGGACCTCCGGTTCTCTGCTACGCCATTAGCGCTGTCCGATGTGCCCCTTCCATTTTCTTGAGGCACTATCATTTGCGGCGTGCCAAGGGGTCGAATACGTCCATTAGTTCTATTCTGACTCCACCATGAGGTACTGGACAAGCTACACGGCCCAAGTCTTCCCGGAGTTCGTGCCACCCAGTGTCTAATTACTTCCCGCTTTGTGTGGCTGAGTGTGAACTCTGACGTGCGCCGCTGGGCTCGCGAATGCCTTCACTGTCAATGCTCCAAGATGACACGACACACGAAGTCGCCACTCCTTCGTCCTTCACTCCTTTCGTCCACCTGAAGCCCGGTTCGATCACATTCACATCGACACCGTTGGCCCGCTCCCACCATCCCGAAGTGCTAGCTACATAATCACTGCCTGAAGCATTTCCTCTCACTCACATAAAGACCCTTACAGTGGCTTCCGCGTTTGTCAGTGGCTGGATATCACGTATCGGATGCCCCAGCGTTGTTACGACCGATCGCAGGCGGCAGTTCGAATGTGATCTCTTCCGCGAACTCACGAGCCTGCTGACGTCCACCATATCCATACTACCGCTGAAACGACGAATCCACCCGATCGCCCGGCATCAAAGTTTATTTCTTGGGCGCCACTGCACCGCTGCTCTTCTCCTAAAAGGATGGATGGATGTTATGAGCGTCCCCTTTGGAACGGGGTGGTGGGTTGCGCCACCATGCTCTTGCCATTATGCTGCCCAATGTCCTACGTAAGGTAAAACAGACTAAAGAAAAGAAAAAGAAAGCACGATGAATTCTCATAACCAAACTTTCCGACCCCCGATTGCTAACTCTGTCTTTCCACGTCTCCATCTTTTGTTTCTTCCCTACCTTTCTTCACTTTCTTCCACCAATATTCCAATCTCCTCTTACTAACCTCTATTGCGGACATGTTTACGTCCCCCTGCTTTCGCTGAACCTAAGGGCTTCAAGGAGGCCAGTGGTGCCTAAATATACCGCTGCCTCAGATACCTTCACGTTCTAATAAAACGCTCCATCGTTTCACTAGCTTTACCACAGCAAGCAAATGCTTCTTCTTCATTCTTATATCTCGCTTTATAGTGCGTGTTCTAATGGTACGTCCACACTAGCGACAAAAACGCGCGCGACACAACGCGCGCGGCGAGCGGTGCTGTCGCGCGCGGCAAGATTCACGAAAAGCGGCAGCAACGCGCGGCAAACGCGCGAATGGGTGCGAGACCCATTTTTCGCGGCAGACGCGAAACGTCCACCAATCAGAAGCGAGCCGCTTTACGAGCCGCGCTGTTGTGGCGCCACCTGTCGCATAAGCAAAGAATCATAATCTATGGGCTCTGAGACTGAACAGTGACAAGCGCGCCGTAAAATCTCAGAGGCCATTTCCAGTCAAGGGGGCTGTTTTTGTTAAGCCTTACCACACCGCCACTGAGGCGTCGACGAAGAATTCGCCTCGCAATGGAGGCGTTTTTGGAAACCGTTCGCGGATATGCGTACCTCTATGATAAATCGAGCGTCGGACAAGGAGCTGCGCGCCAACCGCTGGCACATTATGGACAGCAGTTTGGCATGACAGGTGAGTAATTGGTGAAGGTGGGGAAGCAGAGTGCGCGCCTGGCCCTCAGTGTCCCTGTACTGCACTCAAAACTTTCTCGTCCGCGGTCTGGCACGTCAGCGTCGCACAAGTAAAGAACAAACAAGTATTATAGTGTTCACAGTCACCAGTAGCTCCTCGTCCGTATCCGACATGCCTGAGCGTGGCCGGCAGTGGCGCAAAAAAACACAGACACTTCCGATGGAAGACGAAATGGGCAGAACGGAGAGCGCGTTGTCGCGAGAAGTATCGAATGGAACGAGACAACGCGGGACTCCACGGGCCGCTGCCGCGTGCCGCAAAACGCGACTGTGGACTTGCCCGCACGCGTCTGCCGCGCGGTCGCTTGCCGCGTGCGGCGTGTCGCGCGCGTTTTTGTCGCTAGTGTGGGCGTACCATAAGGCATCCTGTTCTCGCTTTGAAAAGTAATGAGCTCCCCTTTGAGGTAACATAAATTGTTTCTTTCCTGATTCCATTTTTTCCTCTCAAGTAGTTACTCATGGCAGGTTTCTTTTCCATTGCCGCCACCTATGAGATTATTTGAGCCTCTCTGACTTTGCGCTTGACGTTCTTTCTTGCTATGTTGCTCACCCTGCAGGCCGCATACTTGCTGGTAAACTTCCTAGTTCTTTTCTTCCACTGTGAATCAATGTTTTTTCTGTACAAATACCTCAACACTCTCCCAGCCCATTTACTTCTTCCATATTCCTCAGTCGTTCTTCATAATCAATTTTACTCTGAGCATCCCTCACTTCAAAACTAATCAAGCCCATATCACCTTGCACAGCTTCGTTTGTAGTCTTCCCGTGTGCGCGCAATGCGAGGCGTCCTACTAACCTTTGGTTGCCATCGGGTCCTGAATGTATCCCTGATTTCAAGCAAACAATCGCATTTCTAAAAGTAAGTTCTGGAACCATTACAGCTTTCCACATATCCCGGAGCACCTTTTGCCTATAGCTCTCTGTGCTTCATTGGGGCTGCATTTCACTTCCCATTTACTGTTATTGCTTTTTCCTGCGTTTCCATATACCTATTGCCTTCGTTTATCCATATACCAAGATATTTATATTCTTTTACCCGAGGTATTTCTTGGCCCTGTATTGCCGCTGTCTGTTCACTCTTTTCATTGCATACCATACACCTGATTTTCTAAACCTAAATTTCTAATCTAAATTCTCGCCTTCCTGTCCACACATATCAGTCAGACGTTGCAAATCACTTTGCTTGTTAGCTAGTAACACAATGTCGTCCGCATAAAATAAATAAAAGGGAAGGGAAGGGGGGGGGTCGCCCTCTGGCAACCATCGTCAACTTCCTCGACCGCCTCTATACGGCGCGCTCCGGCGCTTGCGTCTCTTGCCTCCTACTGCGAGCTGCGAGAAGCACCAATTCGCTGACGTGCAAGACTGCACGTGATGTCTGCGGTCTACGAGGAGAACACAGTCCGCCTATTGTGCCACTCTCCTTGATCTGTATTACAAATACGATCAATGTACCATGCGTTGCGGCGACTAGATGATCGTCCACGGACCGTGCAGACGCTGGAACACCATCCCCTCCGATCAACGGTCCCGAAGGTAGTACAGGCACTTTTGTGCTTTTTGTAAGCGACTGGCTTGTGCGAGCGCCTTTGACGGCGTGGTGCTGTCCGCGCACGTGTACAAATTCACTCCCTTCCTCACTCTCTGATCTTTCTTTTCCCCTGTTCTCCTTCTCCAGCGTAGACTAGCCAATCAAATGGTTTTCTGGTTACCTCTTCCTAGACGCAGCAAGTTATTGTTGGACACTGAACAGTTCACTTTTTTTAACTGTTATCGAGCGCCGACAAAATGTGGTTTTGGTGGTGACTTCTTTCAATCGACTGCGAAATACTAATTTGTTCTCATCTTCCTGTGGCTCCACAGGTATGTACGCTTTTGCATAGGTCCTTGCAGAAATGTGCAATTTTAATTATTTACGCACATCTTGGCTGAATATTGTTCATGTCTTCTAGTTATGAGTTATGCGCTGTAAAATAATTATTATAATGTATAGTAGAATTGCACTGCAGTACGACGTTGTCTTGCGCGTTGCTAATGAATGTGCTTATGGCGAATTGAATGGTAGTAAGAAACGACCACGGCTCACGATGCTGCGATCTGGTATTGGTAGAATAGTTAAGATGCGAAACAATGGAGCTTTAGTTTTGACAATTTTGACAGAACCTGCGCTACCTTTCTGGTTGTATATATGTATTTAAAAATATTCATCTATTTGATATAACTGAATTTTCTTACGTATATTCAATAGGGCACTCTTTACCACATTATCGCCATTTATTTTATTTATTTATTTATTTATTTATTTATTTATTTATTTATTTATTTATTTATTTATACAATACTGCGGACAAGAAGTCCAAGCAAGGTGAGCAAAAAACAAAGATGATATACACAGAAGAACAAGATGAAACAAGTGAGTAACACGTTTTTCACACAAATTGTTTGGTCGTAAGGTAGACGATTAAGAAATATTTTAACTTGATTGCAATACAGCTATAATAATACACGAAATAACAAGATTTACAAAAATTATATGCGTAAATTATATGTTCATTTATGTTTGTGCCTGTAAAGAGGCGCTCAGAACACAAACTTGGTCAGTACAGTGCGTGGCACCCAATTGAATTGAACTGAATGCGTGACTAAATATCAGTACTAAATGGCTGAACGAGTTACCGCGGACCATCACAATGTATGATGCAACGAGAACTATGCCTGCAATCACCAGTATAGAGAATGTGACTGGTCTCCAGCCGCTTTCATTGTTATATATTTTTTCCGACTGTGCAAGGCATGCCACACAAATTTTACGATGATTATAAATGTCTGAACAGCGCCACGTCATTGCTTCATGAAGTGGTAAGGAGAAAGGACATCAAGAAATTGCTTTCGGCCAGTAGGCAGCGACAAATAACGATAAAGGTGAGGTCATGGTCGATATGACCCCAGACTAGGAACATTGGTGACGCAGCGTTATCCGACCCCCCACACAGTTGCGACCACTTGCGAGAGATTAAGGTCATTGTTGCTTACGTTAGTGCTTCTGCGGTCATCGATGCCATCGGCGCATTCATCGTTCCTGTATACTAGGATTGCTGTTACCTAAACCATAACACGTTTTCTATTGCGCCATGAAAAGACCTGCGGGATGGTTTCTCTGAAACATGCTATGCAATGAGCTTAGCTAGCAGCTGCGTCTAACCTTTCGTATCTAAGAGCAAGCAAAGCCGGGAAGTATAATGTTAACCCGCACAGAGGTTACCAAAGAAAAAAAAATAAAAATAAAGGTGGCATGTTTTGCGCTGTTTACTATATACTTTCTGAGGACAGAAAATAATATTGCGGTGGTTATCAGTGTTGAAATTTTGACACTTGTGTGCGGGAAGATCATTGAATAATTCATAATAAATAAATGAAATCATAACACGTCATGGTCATACAGAGGGCACACGACCATACATAGCAATTTAGCTTAGTAAGGCGCACTAGACGCGTAACGCTGCTACATAAGTTAGTTGCAGCATTTGTTTTGGCCACTGAAATTTGGAAAAAATAAAATCGTAACTGCTCGGCCTGTATTTCCGTCTAGGCATTAATACCCTCGCCCGAAGACAGCGAAACGAGGAGATAAGTGAGCACGTTACACACAGTGCGCAGAGCTTTCAACGTGAGGCCCCTCTCCCGGGGCTCCGAGGCCATTGCAGCGATCGCCTAATTGCGCCCACTGTCGCCGCGTATCGTTCGCGCGCAGGCTGCTCGGGCTCCCTTTTGCGCCGATTCATCAGCCGCTCACCGCCTCAGCAGGGACACCCGGAAGGGACCCCAAGTGCCCTTTAATGTCAATAAAGGATGGAGCCTCGCCGATGGAAAGCGAGATTCCATTAGGATATGGAAAATCGGATTTCTGTATTCGCTTCCTACACAAGTTCCATTCATCTAGGAGATTAATGAGGCCGCCTTTAAAGAGAAGCGGCAAGAAAAACAGCGGCTCAAGTCCGAGTGCGACCGGCGTGTGACAAATGTGGGTCCGCACGGACCGGTGGGTCGACGGGCACCGGCTCTGGGAGCGCGAGCCGGTCCGGCCGACGCCTAATGGGCCTGACGGCCGCCCTTCGACCCGCGCGGCTGGTCTCGGCGGCGCGTGGCGTGCGCTCACCTGAGTTCGAGACGACCGGCTGCTGGTTGAGCGACCAAAGCGTTAACCGGCAGGTTCTCTTGTTTCGGCCCGCAGCTGCTCGACTGTCTATCTTACGAGAGACGGATGGAGAAATTCTCGTCAGCCTGGTACACGCGAGATGTTATTCTCTTATGCTGTTTGCTAATTACGAGCCTGCAGCTCCCGGAAGTTCTAACGCACTCCTTGTCATGGTATGATTTGCATTTGAATTATAAACAGTAAGGAAACCATGATTTCCGCCGGCGAGAAAATTTGGCAGTGTAATTAAGTTATCGAAAATTAAGTCAGCCAAACTCGGGGCGCATTGCGGTTCTGGATAAACTGATTCTGATGGGCCGACTTGACCTTTAATTTGTAATAAAGCACAAACGCATCCCTTAGCAACTAGTCAGACACACGTCTGGCTGTTCGTCTGTCCCTGTCATCTCTAACGTTAGTGTTCTCTTTGCTGCGCCATAATTGTGGTCAAATATTTGCCCGAAGAAGCTCAACAGCGTATCTTATTAAGATGACTTTTAACGTAAGCGGTACGTGTTTCTTGAAGTCAGTGCAGCTCGTAGCCGACACAGCTATACGTGCGCGTGGCGGTAAGTTTCTAATTATCCTCGGAATCTCCATATTTTGCAACACTCCAGGCGAATTTTTGCCGTGGGCGTCGCCGTGAGTTTCCGTACAAAGTTCAAGGGCGATAAAATCGTCGCCGGGCGCCATATGCGATATGTGCGAATGAAAGCTTGCGATCGCAGCTCAATTTAGCGCACGCAACGGAAAGCAATGTGCGACGGGTACAGAGTCCACGCTGCGCTCTCTTCTTGCGGCTTCGCATTGATGCGAACGGCAGCACGAAGGTCAATCCGCCTCCTTCATCTTCCTGTGCTGCCCTCTGACGCTGGCCGCGGGAGACGTTTTGGAAGGGTGCCGGGGATTTAGACAGTTCGTTTGTGTACCTGCGCCCATGTCGAGTGTGCGTCGGTTGTGCGTTTCGTGGATCGTGATTAATTATTAATGGTTTCTCCTGGGCAGCATGTCGCTCACCCATCAACTATACCGGGTGTAAAGGCTGTTGTGGTAATAGCGCGGCCGATAAAGGCACAGTGAGATCTGTCTGCCGACGCGGCTGCCTTAGAGTTCGTTGTCGCTGATGTCTGTGCTTGCACATTGCTTTTTGTATTCCTTTTACACATTCGATCACTAAACATTTCGCATATTCAAGAAGCCTTTGAGCGCAACCGTCCACGTCGGATTTGCTAAAACGATGCATTTGTTTACATAAACATCTGCAGCTTTAGATCGCTATTAGCTTCAGATATTGTAGAAGCGGCGCGTCGTTGATGTGAAATAATCTCAAAACGTAGCAAAACATACATATTCGCGCATATGAGCCGCGGTGTTCCACCCTTAGACGAGTCAATATGAGCGGCCGAGCCACTTAGACAACTGCAACTATATGATCCAGACACATAATATATTATGTGCTGTTGCTACTGGTTCTCGGTTTTGTTTAACTTCATCATACTTACAGCTTGCGCTTTCCGTAGAGTATTATTAGAGAAAACTGTGCTCGGCATAAGCCGTCACTTATAGGCCGTGTAGTTCTCTCGCGAAAACGCGGATGCTAACGCTGACGCCGTTGGTAACTGAGTGAGTTTACGCTGCTGTACCGAATGCACTGTATCTTCTTTCTCTTTTGACGCAGAGGTAAACAGTGCTTCTCTGGAATTAAGAAGTGTGTCAGCATAACAACACACAGACCCACCATCTATGCGAATGTGACCGGCGGTGTTCGAGGTGACCAAAGTACAAAATGTTGGCACAGCACCGTCGCTTGCCGCTTACTGTGTACGTGCAGTGCGAAGTGGAGAGTAGTTGACATCAAATCGCTACTGGGCCACACCTGAGCTATCAGAATGGTTTCCTTCTTCCTGACTGCTTATTTTTTTAAGTTCAGGTTCATCAGTAGCTGGTGCACGAACTCGACGGGGTCAGGCCTAACCCAACCTTCGCTAAACAGGATCAACATTGGCTCAAACGTCACGTGCACGTCTTGATCAAGAGGACTGAAGCTTGTGCATTTCAACTTCGAAGGCATGTCGACGCATTTTGAGCACGTATAATTATACATACAAGTGAATGAGCTGCAGCTATCACGTTGTCGGTTTGACGGCTGATGGCGTAGGGTTCGTTCAATCTATCATGGTCGGCAGGCTGATTTTGTCGGTGCCGTCGACAAGAAAGCCCGTCGCGCTATATGACAACTCGCACCCGTTGGTTCCGTCGTTGTCGGCCTATAGCATTCTGATCAAATGGTCTCAGTGACACAGTGCTAAATAGTCGGCCAATCGTCGGCGTCAGCGTCTTGTCGGTCTCGTATCGACCCAGTGTTACCACGCCTTAAAGGAGTGCATGAAGTCAGGCACGCGCTGCCACCAATAGCAAGAGTGGGCCGACACTGCAAAAAAACTACATCAGCAACGTGTTTTTGAAGTGTCGCCCAAGTGTAACGCTGGGGTTTATCGATAAATTTGACAGCCTTCAATGCAAGGTGGCAACTACATTGTTCACAGGGCAATCCAGATGAAGCCCTGGTTGTTTTCTGTTTTAAAGTAGAGTTGCAGTCCTACGCTACGCACGTTTTCGGCACCGCACCGACGTCGAGCTACCAGTAGAGCTTCAACGCGGTACACGACACAAGTGTTCGCTGCAGTGAGCGTCCGTGCGTTTTTTCTTTTCGGGGTACTTTCTCCCGATATCTAGCCGCGCGGCCGCGTGCGCGTCCTTTCCGAAACGTTTCGTGACTAATACGCTAGGGCAGGGCGCATGCGCCGTCACGCCGTGAAAAAAGGCGGGATCGCTTGCTGCTGCTGCCGCATTTCCTCACTGCAGCGTTTTGACAGCGAGCTTCCGCGCTGATCGAGTGAGATGTGTTCATGCTTGCTTGAATGCGTATGAAACTATGCTTGTTAATTTCGTTAGTGTGCCCATGTTTCCAGGCTTATACGGCCGATAAAGCTACTATCCTTTGTTGGTATAGTCGTCCACTAATTTGCTGTCGCAATTGATGTTTCGCCTTTCGGATGAAACTGCGACTTTTTTTAATAGTTGTATCATTACTTGCTGTGTCGCTGTCCTTTAACATTTATTGACGCGATAACGTGAAGGGGCCTGTGTCGCAGAAAATCCGGCGTCGGCGCCGGCGGCGATGTCTGTATGAGAAAAATTTTCCTGAACCACGCATCCTGATCCACGCAGGCCCTCTGCGTAGCGCATAGGTGTTAGTGAACTAATTGAATTTCTGAAAGCAGAATGAGTCAGAAAATTCATAAAACATGACTTACACACAACCTTCAGAAATGATAGTGTCGGATTGTAATTTGAATATGCGAGAAAGCATGATTCTGTTACGCGAAAACTCAAACACAAACCCCTTTTCCAGCTGCCGTTTGGGATCAGACGGTTACATAAGCTGCAGTTGTCGGGAAGCATGAGAAGCAGTCAGAAATCTTTTAATACTATTGCGTTCCACTCTTAAAGGCGAAACCTAAGCCTCCTCCAAATTTTTGTTGTGCCCGTGGTACTAAACTGTGTATGCGTCTATGTATGTGTCTGTGTGTGTGCATGCACGTCTGTGTGTGTACGTATGTCTATGCGTGCGTGTGTGTATGTGCATGCGTGTGTACGCGTATTTTCTCAGTCTTGGAAAGAAAACGCACTCGCAAGTTTCTTTAGATTGCTCCACATGCCTGCACTTTATCGGTGAGCTGGCCTCATACCCACTTTTTTGCTTCTTTTTCTTTTATCTTTCTTTCTATCTTTCCTTTTTTTTGTCGCCGCCACACGGCTGCACCAGCCTCGTGGTTAAGCGTGGCCTCTCGATCTGCGCAGCGAGGTGACACCGAAGGCCCGCGCCGACCTAGTCACAGAACACTGTGACGCATCGACCGTATATCAAGCTCAGCGGAAGACTTTACACGCTCCCGCGCGTGCTGTAATACCGCGCGACTGTGCATCTGCCACTGCGGCCAACGAGCTGCCCTGCTTGAGGAGCGCTACGCCCCCCGTCCGTATCATGCGCACTTGCGAAATTATTCTCAGAGCCGGCAAAGTTATCGGTCGACCACGGCAGCGCGGCGTTGTATCGAATACGCGTTTGTCTTTGCACGGCCCTCGAAGAACCCCGAGAAACCTTTTGACTGCAACGCCATCTGCGCTGCTACTTGACAATCGGAGGCTTGGGACAAGCTGTACGGTGTGTCAGCAAACGCCGGCAGCAATCCAGTACACGAACAGGGGCACGCTTTCTTGTCTTGCTCGTGCGTGTGTACGCGTGTTACAACTACTGCACAGCGGCGGTAGCGGCCGGTCGCGCGTCCAGACAAATCGGATCGATCACCGAAAGGAGCGCCTACGGGGGAAAACGAAGAAAAATAAACAGCTCGCCTCGGCAGAGACGAGTAACAGCTGAGACCGACACTTCGTCGTCGCTCGTCCCGAGGGGGTTTACCAGAGAGGAGCTGGCGTTGACCGTCGCGGGCAAAGGGGAAATGTTACGGGCGGCATCACTTAGGACGCGAAAAATGGAAATGCACCCAACTGGCTGGGCCGAGAGAGCTACCCTCCCCTCACTCCTTCAGACAGTCGCCTGCAAATGTCTCGGGGGACCCGGTGCGGTGCTATCTCCAACGAGGGTGTGCAACATGCTGTGTTTATTAAAGCGAAGCTTTCTTTGCGTTTTCCTTCGACTTTCCCACTGCTGCTGCTGCTGCTGCTGCTGCTGCTGCTGCTGCTGTCCGGCAAACCGCGTCGGGGGGGGGGGGGGGGAGGGAGTTTACAGCGTCATATACATGGAAGAAGCGTGGCACAGAAGAAAAGAGACGGGAGGAACTCGTTTGGATCGCACCGCGTCAAATGTGCACAATGCCCTCTGGAGCTCCCGGGTCGTCGCCACTTTAGCCTCTTGACTGCTTTAATTATTCGTGACCCCTCGCACTCCGCCTTGAGGGACTCCTCGGCTACCGTAATGCTCGGATGTCGGGCCATTTTCTGTGTCGACATAGAATGGTCTTCTCTGTAAGTAGCTGCACACCCACATATACATCTTACCACCAAGTCCGACAGCTTCTAACGTGCTAAGGATGGCTTCATGGGTGACATTATCATATGCCCCTTTAACGTCTAGAAACAAAGCAGCAGATAGTCGCTTACAGGCCTTTTGGTGTTGCACAAACGTTATCAAGTCAACAACGTTGTCTGTTGACGAACGGCCACGTCTGAATCCAGCCATTGCATCTGGGTAGATTTCATAGTACTCTAAGTACCATTCCAGACGTGTTAAAATCATTCTTTCCATTGTTTTTCCGGCACAGCTGGCAAGTGCTATCGGACGGTATGAGGAAATGTCGAAAGGCGACTTGCCAGCTTTCAGAAGTGGAATGAGGCGAGTTGACTTCCATTCCTGCGGAACCGTACCCGTCTGCCAGGAGTCGTTGTACAGGAGCAAGAGTGCCTTCCGAGCTTGGTCTCCTAGCTTACACAGGGCACGGTATGTAATGCCGTCAGGTCCTGGCGCTGAAGAACGCCTGCACAAAGCCAGCGCAGCTTCTAGCTCTTCCATAGAAAAAGGGCATTCCATGCGGGGATCGCGTGAGAACGGTGGGTGGTCGAGCGTTCCCGTACCCGTTCCATCGGAATTTGCTTCGCCAGCAATCTTTCTGCAGAAAGATTCAGCGACGTCAATATCTCTACATTCTAGATGGAGTGCTAGAGATTTAAACGGGTGGCGCTGACCAAAGGTTGTGCGAAGGCCACGAACAGTCCTCCAGCCCGACTCTTTTCAACCTTACCCTCTGTGGATTAGTTGACAACCTGCCAAGCACCGTGCGCCTTTCCATCTATGCGGACGACATCTGCATTTGGGCATCAGGTGTGACACGACTTCAGCTTCGCGCTCGACTTCAGAAGGCTGCCACAATGACATCTTGCTACCTTCGTGAACAAGGACTTGAAATTTCATGTGGGAAGTGCGCAATGGTGGCATTCACGAGGAAGCGAATGTCTGCTTACGGCGTCTCTATTGACGGGCAAATTATACCATACAGCAGAAGTCACAGGTTCTTGGGAGTCGTAATAGACAGAGACCTATCTTGGACTCCGCACGTGAATTACGTGAAAAAGCGGCTGACTGCTATCTGTCACCTGTTCAGGTTCCTTGCAGGAAAAAGTTGGGGAGTATCTGTACACGCTATGTTACAGCTGTACATGGCGTTGTTCGTTGGATTCCTGCGATACAGCCTGCCTGCAATATCCAACACCTGCAAGACTAACCTGCGTATGATTCAGAGTATTCAAGCCCAAGCCCTTAAGATATGTCTTGGCTTACCACGCAGTGCATCAACGGCTGAAACCATTGCCCTTGCGCAGGATTACCCAATCACGACACACATTACCGTTGAGACACTGCGTATGTATCTCAGGCATTGTGCTAGGACCCCTTCCCACCACTTGGCAAGCCTCACTGCTGCAAGGCCCTGCTCAACATTTAGCGGCATTGTCAGTGCACATCGTGCGTCGTTTACTTCAGGGTACGCACCTGCGGCCAAGCCAGCGTTTCCTCCGTGGTGTTTGAGCCGTCCACAAGTACATCTAATGATTCCAGGAGTACAGAAGAAGACAGATCTACCGGCCCCTGCTCTAAAACAGCTGAGCTTACTTCTCTTGCATGAAAAGTACAGGAACCATGTGCACATCTATACCGATGGATCGACTACGTCGTGCAGTTCTGGTGGTGCCGTGGTTATACCAACGCGAGGAATGACACTACGCTTCAAGACATCGCATGTCACGACCTCAACGGCGGCAGAACTAACGGCCCTGCGTCGAGCACTGGAATTCATCGAATGTGAAAGAGCTAGAAAATGGGCTGTGTTCTGTGATTCAAAACCGGCATTACAGTGCACGCAGTCAGTTCTCCGACACGGATGCCATGACCAATTGACATATGACATCGCGAAACTTTACCATCATGTCCAACAAAAAGGTCACGAGGTCGTTTTTCAATGGGTACCTGGCCATTGTGGAATCAGTGGCAATGATTGCGCCGATAACGCTGCTCGCACAGCACATCATGACGAGCACAGCGTTCCAATTCCGCTTTCGAGGACAGACGCCGCAATGCAGCTTCGACACCTGGCACGCAGTCTCACACTGACCGAGTGGAACTCGCCAAACTTGCGACTTACACGACTCCATCGACTAAACCCCTCCCTGCAACTCCGACCTCCACTCAGACTTCCTCGACGTGAAGCTACGCTTCTCTGTCGCCTTTGGCTAGGAGTTGCCTTCACAAAGGCATACTCTGCATTAATTGGAATGAGTGACAGCGCAGCATGCGAGGTCTGTGGCACCGAAGAAAACATCGACCACCTGCTGTGCCACTGTCCACGATACACCCCTGAGAGACAAGAACTTGCCAAAGCCTTTCAAAAACTGGACAATCGGCCGCTTTCTGTGCAGGTGCTGTTGGAACAGCGCCCCCATCGCCCGTCGGCCCATAAAGCGGTGAAGGCACTTTTGTGCTACTTAAGGACGACGGGCTTGTGCGACCATCTGTGACTATTAATGAAATTTCTGTAAGCCCACACACGTCAGCGAACTCACCGCAATTTCCTTCTTTCCTTCCCTCCTCTCTTTCCCTGTTATCTTTGTTATCCCCTTTCCCATTCCCCCGGTGTAGGGTAGCAAACCGGACGTTATTCTGGTTAACCTCCCTGCCTTCTCCTTATCTCTTTCCTCCTCCTCCGTGACCCCTCGCAAGCGCTTACCTTTCTACCAACGTGCAAGTCCAGACGGAAACCAGAAGAGCGGAAGAGAGGAGGGGGGAGAGGGGGCAGGGTATAGGTATAACCGACAAAGTCGCGAAACGAGTGAATAACAGCCTTGCCACTTGTACTTTTCATCCGAGTCGACTCCGTGACATCTCGTCGAAGAAGGAAGGAAATAGCGTCCAATTTAACAAGAAATTGCTCTGGTTCACTAAGGGTCAGCAGTGTAGGTGGAATGCTAGATATTAAAAATCAGGTACAAATTAATTACATTCTGGGTTTTGCGTGCCACAACCGCGATCTGGTTATAAGGCACGTTGTAGTGGGGGGGGGGGGATAATTTTGGCTTCCTAGGGATTTTTAATGTCCACCCAATGGGCGGTACATGCGCATTTTTGTATTTTTCCCCCATCTGAATGCGGTCACCTAGGCCAGGATCGAACCCCTGACCTCGAGCTGACAGAGAATCAGAACGAATACAAAAGCGCCAGCACAAAAGCCAGTGGTACCGCGCATAAAGCCCGAAGGTCCGAGCAGAAAAGTGCCGGAGTGTCCACGTAGACTTCAGCGCCGACGTCCATTAGGAAATATGCCGTACCATCTTCCGTTTTGACACTGGACTACTGTAAAATCTGTCAAGTGCAGTGCACAACGTTCATCGGTCCGCACTACTACAGTCACGCCTCGTGCCGGTACTATCCATAAACAAAAACTTCAATAATAAAGAAATTTGAAGCTAAGAAGAATTATAGAGAAAAAAAACTGCAATTAAAGTATGTGGTGTCTCTAGTACAGGTAACTGTTCTTAATTTTTGAACCGGGGAGACAAATGTTTAGCGGATTCGTATGTGGACTGTGGGTGTTGAAGTGCTTTCTTGGCCGAGACTGCTTCTGGTATCGGCAATAGCTTTGAGTGCAACACCGGCAGCAGTAAGCTCAGCCGCTTTCGAAAAAGTAAGACAAGATGCCTTCAACGCTCTACTGACTTAGCTTGGATGGCCACTGTTCCTGTATAGCTCATTGAGATTGTGGACCGCAAGGATACGACGACATGATCCACTGAGTGAATACCGGCTAGACAAAAAACCGATGGGATTTTTTCTTTCTGTCTTATTTTAATACAAGAAAGTCCATGGTCTACACGCGCCTGGAAATTGAGCCTGGAAAGATAACGGATCCAGAGTTGGCAGTACCGATTGCTTTGGGTTCACTGAAGGCGTATTCGTAAAATGTGTGCGCCTCCAACGAACAGCGAGTGAGGCGAGCGATTCAAAGCGCAGAAAAGTGCTCGCAAGGCGGTGGCGGAGGAGGCACCGCAGGCATGGCGACCATGTCTGCCACTACGCAAGTGACATTGTCTGGTTGCAACACCTCCCTGAAGGCACGTTTCAACCGTTCGAGAGCAATGGCCTTCGGCTTGCGGTTAACATTGACACCGTAGGTCGTGCCACAGCGTTAGTGCACGAGAAAGGCTCCGAGGTAATGAGGATAGAGGGCAGTACTTTACCTTAGGGCTCTCTCCCTACTCCATCCACCATTTTAAGGATGCGAACTCCAACTTGCAATTACCCCGTTACTCACTCTCTTTCAATTTCTTTCGTCTGTCAGAGTGTACTTTTTTATGTGTAGTTCTACTGTAGTTTACTGTAGTGCTATACAGTCCACTGTTAAAGGGAAGACGTGAGGGTACGTCACATGGAAATCCGTCCCTCTGGCAAGTTTGCAATCGCCCGGCTTTGTAGCCGTTGTACTTCTGGTCGGTGGCGCCGGCCCTTTTCTGCATGCTTGTCCTGCGCATTCACATAGCTTGAGTCGCCACTTGCAATGTGAGTGCTACCAGCAATGTGAAAGGCACAGATTAGAGTGCTCCCTTTAACAACTGTGCCGCACTGTATATAGCTGCTAGAAGCGGCGCTCGGAATACACCGACCCACTATGCCCACAAACTAAGGCGTAGAAGATAACTAAGCCTCTGGAAACGAAATACATATGATCGAGACTTGGTAGTAACAGCACGTTCTATTTTCAGGTTCCGCAGCGCTCGTATAGCAAGGATTCGGAAATGGCCAGGTGGCAAGTGTCCTGCTTTTGGTGGCGCTTACTTCAGTGAACAGTGGATCATGACAGTGGAACAGGCAATGCGTAATAGATCCGCAATTACGTTGCCCGGTCCAAGTCAGTAATAACCACGAGATGGACTTATTATATTGGTCGTTTAAGGTTGGACGTGCCATATACAGGCATAGATCTCTACCATGTGCATGCATCAGGCACCTTGTAAACTGGCCTACGCAAACATCAGTGCAATCCGCTATAAAGGCACTGCTGCGGTGCTTAAAAGACGTGGGACTTTCTGACAAATTGTGACTGTACACTGTGTGACGTGGGATTGTGCGATGACACTACGTAACAGTAATTCGGAACACCTTTGCAGGCTGCGTGACATTGCCCACAGAAAGAGTTCGTGTGTATCGTGTGTACGTGTGTGTGTGTTTTCATTCTTTGTTTAAATTTTTTTATCCTTTTCTCTCTCTAACCTATCGCGTCCTTTTGCCCCTCCCCCAGTACAGGGTAGCCAACCGGAGATAATCTCTGGTTAACCTCTCTGTCTTTCCTTTGCCTTTCTCTCTCTCTCTTGCCTTGTTGCGAATGTGATCTCTAATTGGAATACCCTTAGTTTGTGTGTCTCTGACGTAGTAGTTCTGCGGAAACCCGCAAGGTGGAGAGAAGTAATTAATAAAGGGAATAATCATACATCCACCCGATTGCAACAATTGCTGCAAAGTCTCTGTGTGTGCATTTTGTTTTACCCCTTTCCTCTCTGTCCTCTTTCTAACCACTATCTCGCTACCCCAGTGTAGGGTAGCAAACCGGAGACTAATATCTGGTTAACCTCCCTGCCTTTCCTCTTCATCTCTCTCTCTCTCTCACTCTCTCGCTCGCTCTCTGGTCACCCATGATAAAATGTAAAACGCCTTCACATAAGTTTTCCTCGATACGAGTCACAGAAAAACTATTTTGAAAACAGCAATACACAGACTCAATGACGAATCTTCTTGAATCCTAAACCATGCCTTATTAGAATTCGTAAAAGATATTGACGTAGTGTCGAATTATTCATATACAACGAGCTTTCGTCTGCTTTAAGAAACTTTTTTTTCGTTTGCTTGCTTGATGGCAGTATTTCTTATATTCTAGTTATATTATTTTGTGTAGATTGCAAGTTGTCATTCGTTCTGCGTCATTTGTGCAATTACAAATGCGATTTTGTGTTGGTGTGTTTGTTGGGCCTTGCGGGTGTCATTACATTTCCCTGTGTGGTTTCGCAAAGCTATGAGCAGCCTGCCATCCCAGCCTCACATTTTATTTCTTTTTGTGTTATGCTGAAAGTTACTATCTATGTGTGCTGGAAGAATACTTCATTCGGCCCAATTTTAGAATGAGAAAAGTCCTATCTTTCTCCTTTTGGTTTGGTTAATGCAAAACGCAACTGACTGCCCTGCGTGTTCTAGCGAGCTGCTTAATAGCTGTAGGGATTCTCTTAACTTTACGTCATTCTTTCATTAAGACAAAAGTTGAACGTCGCGGAGAAATTGGCAGGTGTTGCCAACATTTCCAATACCGTAATAAATGAATAAATCAATCATCAGGAATGGGTGATTGCACAGACTTTAACTTTTGTATTTATTGAAGAATACTGGCTCATCTAAATTTGAAAAAAGAAAAGCCGTTAATGCGTGACAAGCTCTAGCAACATAATATATAGAACGGGGTTGTTTATTCAAACTCCAGCGTTCCCTCTTTATAATCGTGCGCTAGCCGCGACGCGTCACCAGTGACGCTCATTTTTTCGCGTTAGTCGTAATCCGATGGGGCGGCACATCGGATGTCTCAATTGGTCCCCCAGCGTCGGCCTCCGGAGAAGCCGACAGGAGCAAAGGGCGAGACTTGACTCTCCGGGGAGTGCAACTACGAAAGAAAAAAAAAGAACCCTTGAAAACAGCGTGATCAACGAAACGGCGACAGCCACTAGCGAGCCGAGCTGCCCAAGGAGTCAGCGCGCCTCGGTGATCCGCACGAGTCAAAGTTGATTTTCGTTACGAGCGAGCGAGGCAATCTTCCAAAGTCGCTGCCCAGTGGCCCCGCGCGCAGGCCGGACAGATCGTTTATTCGGCTCATCTGGCGCCACCAAATCAGCTCCAAAAAGAGGGTGACGTGTTCTCTACCCGCAATCAATCGATCGCGGAGCACCGCAGCAAGCTCGCTCTCACCTGCACCCCGAGCTCGCCAGCTCCGGGGCGCCCTGTGTTTGCTCGCAGACTTGGACCCCCCCGGATATGTGCCCCTATCGGGGCCGCCTTTTGCGAGCGCGCGGCTGGCAGTGTGCACGCAAGAGCCGCCGCTTTGGCTAGCGTGCCAGCGCCAGCGACGAGGGACACACGTAGCTCGTATTAGGCATCTGGCGGCTGATCGGGCAGCGCACGCCTACTCACGTACGTGATGGCTCTCTCCCGGAAGCAAAGAGGGGAAACGGGATGGGGGGGGGGGCACTGAAAGGTGCTAATGCGCGAGCTCCTCCCTGCCGCAGAACACTTTTCCAGGCACGGCTCTGCCGACCGCTGCGGCCATTTGGTTCTTCCCGGTCGGTTGCTCCGTGCCTCTGCAGCTTCTCCCGCTGCTCCTGATGTTCGCGCAGTTGCACTTGGAAACAGTGCTCGGAGGGCGTGAAGATGTCGCACGTGCTCTTTCCTGCGGCTGGCACTTGCCAAAATCTGCAAGAAACGACCCGGAAACTATCATGAACAAAATGATAGTGACGTCGAGAGCCTGCTTCTGTATTCGGGGCCCGATTTCTCTGGCATTTCAAAAAGCGGAGATGTGTCGGACGGTCAGTTACTGAGTTGCGGCCCTCTGTGGTAACAATGCGACGTGAAGCAATCTCGAGCGGCTCATTAGATACATGTTGCCTGTTAGAAAAAAAAAAGTTTCCTGCAGAAAAACTACCTGTACATTAGTCTTCAATGAGAGCCCCGGCCCTATTACATATCTTGCATCATCGTCTTCCCTACCATCCGTATCATCCCCCTTTACACCTTGTTATCTTTTTCTGTCTCCTCAGTGGAAACGTGTCTGTCGTCTTCTCAATCTGCTTCCTTTATGCTTTTGGAAATAATTACCATTCGGTAAAACTACCGCGAATTGCCATTGTATGATCAGCTGCCGTGTGAGAAAAACACACGTACTTCAACACCAACGTCACCGATCATTGCTTGTCTATAGGCGTCGCAGCAGCAGCTGCGTCTCAAGTCAAGCTCCTTTGCTTGCGCTGTGGTATTTTTTTCTTTCTTTCTCCTTTCTTTCTGCTTTTTGTTTTTGCGCGCTCATGTTATGTCTTGGTTAGGTCTCACCAATGCACTATTTCAACACTCCACAGCATCAATTCAGACCATTTTCTCATTCTTACGCTGCATGCCTGTTGTAAAGAAATAGGGCAAAAATTCGTTTATCGCAAGTGCATGACTATTCAAAGATATGGCTTGTCAAAAGCCGGCAACAGATGTTAGAATGATCGCCGCAATTGTTTGTTCGTTTGTTTGTATGGGGTTATTGGGAAGGGGAACAAAGCCAAATGGAAGTTTATGTTTGAATGACGCTGTGGCAGGGTGGGGGCGAAAACTATAGCTGACACAATTCGTCAGTTCAGGAGCATACTCATTTTATTCATCGTTTCCTTCAACACTGCCCTTACGGTGTCCGTCGATACAGAAAGCAATTTTGAATGTTCACGTTCATAAAGAAGAGCTTGGTACCGCCACTGAAATGGTAAACTCATAGCTGCATTTCTTTCTTTCCTTCTTTCTCCGCGAGGCTACCTGATGTGAACGAATAGACCACTGTGGTGGTCTCAACTGCTAGCCGGTTTGACATTTCGAAGGGGCATGCTTCTATGGTATACATAGTTCAGTGGCTATGGCGCTGCTGAGCGCGAGGTCATGGGTTGCACTCCGGCCGCGGCGGCCACATTCCGATGGCGGCGGAATGCAAAAACGCTCGAGGTTCAGTGCATTCATTGGGGGAACGTTAAAGGACGCCGGGTGGACAAAATGAATCCAGAGTCCGCCACTACGGCGTGCCTGATAATCAGATCATGATTTTGGCATGTAAAACCCCAAAATTTATTTTCCTCGTGACACCCGCGGCGTGTTTATATTTTTCGACGCTTTATTTAAGAAATATAAACGCTTCGCTTGGGCCAATTTGAATTTAAATTCTGGGATTTTACGTGCCAAAACGGCGTAATAATATACACAGGAGAGCCAACTGATCTGATAACTGCGCTTCCTTTTTGATGTGGCGAGGGGGTGCTCGTTCACCACTTGTAAGACCCTCGGCGTTACTCCACGCCAGCCGATCGATTTGGCACGTTTCTCTCGGTGCTGTGTCGCCAGCCGCAGTCTGTACTCTGCTTCAGCTCCCGCTACTACACGCTTGCGATGTACTACGTGGCTTGCCGCCCATCAGTGGGCAAAAATCTTTGCGTGTGCTCCAGCTCACGCTGCCGACGCTTACGTGTTGACCTTCGCTTGCCACGATCGTCCTGTATAAATGTTCTCGCTCGACAACTGATCAATGAATGTGAGTGCGTCTACTGCGCAAGCTTGGCTGCTATCTCGTACGCGTTCGAAAAGCCGACGTTCGGTTTCGCCTCACGCGATTGTCCAGGCCGCGCCGATATCGCGGCCTAGGTCAACCGAGGCCAATCGCGTGAGGCGAAACCGAACGTCGGCTTTTCGAACACATACTGGTTACATTTCAATTCGCGCAAACTACATGAAGTTCTCAATATCTCCACCGCACATTCTTTTCACACTATTAGTTGCAAAAAATTCAATTATGGCGTGCCAAAATCACGATCTGACGTGAGGCGTGTCGTATTGAGGGACTCTGGAATTATTAGGACCACCTGGGCTTCTTTAACGTGCACCTCAATGTACGTACACGGGCGTTCTTGCCCCATCGAAATGCTGCCGCCGTAGCCCGGATTCGATCCTGTGACCTCGTGCTTAGCAGCCCAACACCACAGCCACTAAGCAACCATGGCGGGTTATGAGTAGCGAAGGAACTATCTGGAATATGTAGGCTTTTGCTAGATTTTGCGCATGCTTATCATGATGATAATGATGATGATGAATACGGCGTTTTGTGGCGCAAGGATGTATATTATTATTATTATTATTATTATTATTATTATTATTATTATTACTTGAAAAAGAAAGTATAAATGGCTTACGTCGCATGTAACAGCACTTAAAGGAGAAAGGAAACGGAGCTACAGGAGCCCTATGACCGCGAAATAAGCTTTCTATGCATTGTTTTGCAGCTATGCTCTTAGGAACACAGGAGAAGTTCTTTAGAATATTCGTGCTCCACTCACTGAACAACCCTTGGAATGTAGGCAGCAAGAGGAGGAAACATTTCGTTATTTCGCTATATATACGCGCCGTCATCCATGAACGAAACAGTTCCCCGACTTCGATAATCCACCGTCGTATGATTAACAACATAAAACCATTACATACGCTACAAGAAATACGCCTTTGGGTTCAACGAAACATAGATAAACCAACATGTGCCAGCTAAGGACTCATACCACTCAAACCAGGGCTGAAACGATGCAGCGTATCACGGAAACTGCGTAGCTTAACAACCACTCGAGACAAGTCGGTATCAAATGAAAGCAATCGATTTGTTTTTGCAACACTTATCAACGTCGTTTCGTTTGCTTGTCATCTATTATGCGGCCCCCTTCCGCCGCGTAAGAGCCGCTTCTCAAACTGACTGTTTATATCCAATTTAGACGGCTCGTGGCACGCTGTATCTGTGCTAGCAGCCTAGAGAAAAGGGGGAGGGGAGAAATCTCTTAAGACTTATCCTCCCTCTCTGGATAAGGCTTGTTAGGAAGAGGGCGGACAGTGGAGGCAGTGAGCACAACGGCATGCTTGGTGCGGAAGGCGAGTGCGTTCAGTGCATCATTAAGGGAACAGGGTAAACGCACTGCGAAGCACCAGAGTCTGCTCTCCTGTATATCTTACTCGGTGGCCAAAACCAGGATCTGATTGTGAGGCACGCCGTAGTGAATGATTCCGGATTAATTTTGTCCACCTGGGGTCCTTTGCCGTTCACACAATGCACGGTAAACAAGCTTTTTAAGCATGAAATGCGTTTAGCTCACGTTGCCGGTGTCCTTCAAGTGACCTTGAGCCAGAAGCCAGAGCCGTTCCCTGGGCATCGTTGCGCGAACAAAACCAGGTCATCCGGACAACCAGTCAAACTTGGGAAAATGTGGTCTCTCGACCCCAACCCTTTATACAGGACTGCATTACATATGCTAGCTAATGCCCAAACAAGCTACAAAAAACATTGCTTCCGAGTTCTTCCTAATGTTTGTTCACAATATCACTCAAGCTGTAACTTCTAGTACGCTAAAGTTTTATTTATCATTTCCAATAGCGATGTTCAAAAGGCAGACACAGTGCACCGTACACTTGATGGTCATCTTTGGGCGCTGAGACAGGCTCGCCTGTGCTCTTTTCAGCACCAGCGGTCCGTGAGTTCCGCGGTGCGGGTTTTGAGCCGCTTTCTTCGAGAGATGGCGCCACACTGCGTGACCAGGCCGGCAGCGTCCGGCGTGGCGCGGATGATACTGAGATGGTTGTGAGTAATTGTCGTAATTACTACAACCAATCTACTTTGCCGGTAGCCATTTCATGCTTACATCTATTCTCAATTACGGGAGAGCCAGCATTTTTTTTTTTTGCATTTCGCCCTCATCTGAATGCGTTCACGGCAGCCGGAACCAAACCCCCGACCTCGAGCACTGCAGCGCGACGCTATCGCCACTGAACACGCGCTGCGGGGTTGTGAATTAGTAATCTGAAACAAGCTCGCAGTTGAAGCCATGATGGTGGTCTTTTCGTTCACATCATGTTTCCTCGCAGAGAGCTTCGTCAAAAACAAAAATAGCGTGCGTATTTTTTGGATCACTTATTTATGTCGTCTGCTGCGCACGAATAAGGAAAGCCTCTAAGTGAGTAGCAGCAAAAAAAAAAAAAAAAACCGAAATAGAGAAGCTGTCTGCGTTTTGGTTTTCTGGACCCATGATAGCGACTTGTGTAAAAAAATTTGACGCTCACTTTAGCATACGCTAAAGAGAATCAAAGCGAAAGCCTGCACGCTCCGAGACATACATTGCATTACTTGACATTTTCATTCGAATGCGTTGTTATTTCCCATTACCTGTTTTCTCTACCCAAAGGTCGTGGGTTCTAGTGCCTTAATTAAGTTTACCTTAATTGATTGTGCTTTAATAAACTCTTTCTTAACACCACAGGTCGTGCTGACGCTTCTCCTTCGCCTCGGTTTCACGCTTATAAAGAAATTGATGGCCTAATTCGCTCTAATTCCCACGAAAGGTCGTGGGTTTGACTCCCTATGAATTTTTGTGTCCTAACACCGGACATGGATGTTCCTTTCCATAAGCTGTCGAAGGCTTTCGCCTTAAGAGGAAGCTTTAGCTCGAGCCCCAACTTCGACGCGGCCTAGTGGAATACATGTAAAACTCAAAAATGCTTTTCTGAGATACCCTTGGACTGAGTTTAATGAAATTTGTTGTATTCGAGAGAATAAGTCAAGTTCTAGTGACTGTTGGAAGATAAATTTCGATTTAGGGCCTGAATTTTGTTAAGAAAGATGTTCGAAAATTCGAAAGTTTGGAAAAAGTAGAAGCACGAAGTTTACAAATTAATAGCTCTGCATCAAGAACAGACATTGCGGTTCTGTAAACGGCACCCATTAGATTACTGAAAGCGGACAAATTCTATATGCCAATTTATATTTTAGGTGAATTTGTTACTTTGTGTACGAGGCTTCTGCAAAAGCTGTATTTCCATATTACTGATTTTCTTTAGATTCATATGTAACATATCAATTTTGTCCGCTTTAGATTCAGTATCAGATGCAATTTACAGAATCATGATATCATTTTTCTGTGCGGAGTTGGAGAGTTGTATGTTTGGTAGTATTGCTTTCTGAAAATGTTCGATTTATGCCAATTTTAATAAAAAATTGACAACCTAAATAAAAAATTCGAAACCAACACTCACTAGAATTTAAGTTTTCTTTTAATAAACCTCGACAAATTTGGCGCAGTGGTTGCCGAAAAAAACGAATTATCCTTTTACGTGTATTTAGATAGGAGCACCCGAGCTAAAGCTTCCTCTTAATAAATTTTCAGCTGTACATCAGCGACATCTTTTTATCGTTTCCGTGCGTAGCACCCTGCTTTACAGGTTCTCTTTGTCTCCTGTATCCTTGCTCTGAAATGAAAGTTCAGGATATGCAAACATTATCTTTTATTCAGTGCTTGTTGGCAGAATAAATTTTCGCAGATGGCTGAGCTCCCAGCGCAAGTGTTGATTGAATGACTGTCCGATCAGACCGTTCATGTGCTTTTTGAGTGTGCCCTTAAGCACTTGAAATTTCTTTCCATTCTTTTTTTCATTCTTAATAAATTTTTTTCTTCCTTTCTTTGCCTTTCTTGTTTTGAATTTGGGCGAGCAACAGCTATTGCGGCGATTGTCACCAGCAATTGCGTGTAGCAGGTTTGCACAGCTGTCCTCTGCTGCGGCAGCGATGTTGGCCGCCCCAAGCGGGGCTCCGCTGCCAGCCCGCGGCATCCACCTCAGCGCTGGCCTGCGAAGCCATTTTCCTTCGCAGCAAGCCGGACCGCGCGCGGCGGCCATTCCCGCGCGCCACGCAAATGTTGATGAATCCCAGCGGCGCCTCCTCGGACGCATTATCAAAACTTTCCGGAGGGCACCTCGAAATCTCGCGTGCGCGCGCTTCTCAAGCGACCTCGTTACGACGAGCTTGTCGGCCGCTTCGCTGCCCCACGGGAGCGTGAAACGACCCGCCCCGGTGGAGTAGCGTGCCCAGCGTCGGGCGACTTTCTTGACACACGCGGCCGGCGCGCAGATATTTCTCGAAAGCGGCCAGCCAAGACGTTTGGCTCCGGCGAGGGGCGCGCTGCTGGGCGCGAAATTACAGGGCGCTGCCCGAACGACGCTGCTTCTCTCGCGCTGGTTGCGTCGTCGTGCGCCCTCGCGCGCCGGCGGAGGGGACGCAGCTGCGCGGATCCTCTCCGATTCGGCGAGCGCTTCGTGGTCTCGACGAGCGTGGCAATTAACGAATCCCCGCCGCTTTGTTTGCGAAACGAGCGGTCCCCGTCGCGCCCCTCGGAACCACGGTGCACGGGACGGATTGTCTTGCTGCCTCTGCCGACGTCGTCCCTTGGGCGCGACTGAGGTCGAGTGGCCTCCATATCTCCTAAGTGGCGCGTGCAGTCGCGGATCCTTGTATGCCTCGCTTCCAAGTCTGCATCAAGCCGCGCGCATCGCTTGAGCGAAGGACAGCTCTAGAATCTGACATCAAAAGCAGGGCTGTAATTAGCCTGCATGCTGCTTAGTCGTGGTGCCGTCATGTATTTAACGCTGAAAGCAGACGATAAACGAACAGAAGCAACTGTTCGCTAGAGGCGAGGTACGGATAACGCAATATGCATACAAATGGGTGGAGCCTGCTGGTTAGCGGCAAGATTTTGTTGTTGTTGTTTGTTTGGCGTTAACCTCTAAAAGAAAGGAAACATCAATTTTTTTGCTACTTTGCATCATGCACAGCAACGAGTAATGGTGGGCTTGTGATGAAATGTGGTCGAAAGTTTTTCAGCCCTACGCGCGATCGCTTAGTCTATCTTAGACTTAATCTTTCAGATAACGACAGACAAGACAACATATGAAAGACGAGAAAGGTGATGGAAGCGCAGCGGTAGTGAAGTAAAAGCGGAGGATAATATCACCTGCAATCAAATGTGCGTCAAAATATGGGTTGTTTTGTTAGTATATTTTGCAACGTGCCTCTGGCGACAATTCGTTACTTTTGTAATTATTATTTTTGCAGCAGCCAAGGTAGTCGTTGCCTCGATCTCCCCACAGAAACCAATATGTAATAGTACAGAACAGAACTTGATTGTTACGTTATGCCCAAAATTTGCACTTCAATTATGAGTGCGTCATAGTGAGTGCGTCATAGGGCACCGGATTAATTCTGACCACTCGATTCCTCACGGGTAGGTATTACCCGCGGCAGGGTAACGAACTGACTACCTCGTGCTCGGTGGCAGAACGCCACAGTGTCCGAGCGCCGAGCCACCGCGGCGGGTCTTGACCCTTTTACGAATAGAGGCCTACTCTCGGAAGGAAGACAGCCAGTCCATGCTAACACTATGCGATTTGGAGATATGGGGCATGGATGTGGCGGTGGTGGTTGTGTTCCTGCAACCTGGCATTCGTGATGTGTGGCATGCAACTGACCTCGTGTAGATTGCTTTCTCTACAGGACGTGCACGCAGAAAATAAGAATATGAAAACACAAAATGACAAATGGTGAAGCACTAGGAATCTCACTCAAGTATTGATTTAAAAGCCAGCACATTTTCGCGCTAGCGCCGATTGTGCCGCTGACCGCAGTGTTGCCGGCTGTAGGGTACTTACACTGCTTGTGTAGTTTTCTTTTCTTGCCATTTTAGGAGCCGCGTAGGGTCGTAGCGCCCTCAGGCCATCTTACCTCCAGAGAGAGAGAGAGAGAGAGAAATTTATTTACAGAAAAGCAGAGAGGTCGGCCTGAGCTATAACTTGTTCTGGTCTGCCACTCTACACTGGGGAAAAGGGACGGGCAGGGAAAGGGCTGATGAATGATGATGATGGTATAAAGAAGAGATCCGTATATACAAATTCACAGAGTTGCAGTATCTCTAAAGCCGTGCGTCCAGCCCAGTGGCTTGGAGAAAAGCTATAGCGGCACTTGTTACCAGGGCGGCGCTGTTTGCATCTTACCTCCAGATATAAAAGCGAGATATAGGCTCCAGACAGGCTACAGATCTATATAAGCTCCAGCTGTAGGCTCCAGATAAAGACGCTGCATTATAGGCGGAACCATTGTTTTCATAGAGAAAACTCGGTTTTCCTTAATGGGTAATAATAATGTGTCTCGTTGCCTGCTATACTGTAGCGACGTCGCACAGACACCACATGCTCGAGTCACTTAGTAATATTCTGCTACTGCTGGAGGCAAGATTACGTCGCAGTGTACGCTTAGATGACGATGTCTCCCCGTTTGCCTTTAGATTTAATTCCAACTCTTCTAAACAGACTAAGAAAAGTGACGTGCTGAAAAGCGAGTGACTCTGCAAAACATCTGCGTAAGCTGCGACATTGCAACTAGCTGGCAAGTGGAACGTGAGGAAGAGTTGCTACAATTAAACTAACTTTCGTGGATCTAAAAAAAAAAAGAAGTACGGCTTTGATATGCGCAGTAAATGGGGCTGAATGTGTTGTTATGACAGGTCACAAAGCAAAGGAAGCAATAGAAATCAGTATGTCTCGTTCTACCAATTCTTGCTTAACACAATTTTCACGCGACGCTTTTTCTGCTTACCCTTCCGGTTTCGACGTGGTTGCTGCTGCTCGCTCGGTCGGTATTTTAGCGGACATATCTGTGGAAATAGATACGAAGGTTATACGTGCGCCGAATGCAAATACGAGAAAACTGACCTATATAACCCCTGCGTGCCGCTGGCGGTGAACGCTATGCACAAAGGCGAGCTTTCTGGTAGCAACGCGGCCTCTTACATGGGCCGCGATGGATGGATGGATGCTATGAGCTTCCCCTTTGGAACGGGGCGGTGTGTTGCGCCGCCGAGCTCCTGTTAATATATTGGCAATTGTCCTACGTACGTAAAGAAAAAAAAAGAAAATGAAAAAAGATACACCATGGTAAATCCCCTATTGTGAACTTTGCCCGTGTATCCGTTGTTTGTTGTTTCCCTATTTTTCTTCCACCAATCTTCCAATCTCCTCTTACTAATCTCTATTGCGGACGTGCCTACTTTCCCGCTAGTCTCGCCGAGCCCAAGGGCTTCAACGAGGCCAGAGGTGCCTAAATCGACCGCTGGTCAGATATCTTCCCATTCTAGTAAATGTTATGCAGATCCTGCGCACTGTGGGAATCAATGTAAGCGAAGCTTTCAATACTGGATGCTTTGATTGATGATAACTAGCGGTGATATTGACGGCTACGCCGCGTGACAGAACACCCTGGCGGCAGCTGCTTCGTTGACGCGCCCAGTATGGCAACAACAATTTCACGGTAGTGTCGATCAACCACAGGGGTTCGACCGTTAACGCCGCTTCGGTACGAA
Organism: Dermacentor albipictus; assembly: GCF_038994185.2. Classification (NCBI taxonomy): domain Eukaryota; kingdom Metazoa; phylum Arthropoda; class Arachnida; order Ixodida; family Ixodidae; genus Dermacentor; species Dermacentor albipictus. The sequence continues at coordinate 197,791,905 of NC_091821.1, read as the reverse complement.
GCACGTCGTCACGTGCGGCCGAGCAAGTGGCCATTGCCTTGGCCCTCCTGGACGTCAGGGGAGCCATCCGCGCCTTCAGCGTTGGCGCCGTGTGTAGGGAAGCCTGTCGCATCCTCGACGGCAAAAGCATCGCCACCCACACTCTCACGTAGTTCCCCGCTCACATGGGATCCATCATGGGAGGCCCCACAAACCTCAACGAACGGGCCCACTCCAAGACGCGAGGTCTCGCTTTCCGCGACCACGGAGAACTTCACCACCGGCCCGCAGAAGTGGAGAACAGAGGTCAACCGACCACATACAATGAAATTACGCGGCACTTTTATCTCGGCAGGAGAGAATTTCCCCTTCCTCATAAGAAGTTGAATAGAGCGCAGGCATTGACCCTCAGATTGTTGCAAACAGGCTCGTATCCCAGCCCAGTTTTATCCCGACACTTATGCCACTAGTTCTTGCAGACACTGCAATGACTTCGCTAGCCTAGACCATATGCTCTGGCGTTGCCCCTCGTTACGAGGCACAGAACAAATAATGAGGACAAGTGGCTCTCCGCTATCAAGGGCCCCGATGCCGGGGCGCAACTATGGGCTGTCCAGAGGGCCCACGATGCGGCGGTCGGGCATGGCCTGACTGTCCTAACGTGTGAGCGTCCCGCAGCGTGCTGAGTCACGTACCTCAGGGCCTTCATTAAAGTTTTGCATCCATCCATCCATTGACGGCTAAAGCTTAATTTCTTCAACGTTTAGGCTAACACGACAGTGGTGATTTGGTGTCAAACGTTACCTTCCGTGCACCACTGCTGTTTGCGTAGCACACAGAACACATAGGGAGAGGTGTTTGCTTGAGGCGTTGTTGTGCGCCATATTTTATAACTTCCGAGAGGGTTCAGCGTTGTCATTTCCTCACATGGCACATCGCATTGTGGCAGAAGTACTAAACTTGAATTGAATTATGGGGTTGTACTTTCCAAAACCACACTCGGATTATGAGGCAAGCCGTAGTGGCGGACGTTGGATTAATTTTGACAGCGTGATGTTCTTTACCGTGTCCCAAAATCTAAGTGCACGCGCGTTTTTTATTTCGCCCCCGTCGAAATTCGGCTGCCGCGATTAGGATCAAATCCACGACTTCTAGCAATTCCATAGCCGCAAAGCTAATGCGCCGGCCACAGAAGTGTTGATTTGACGGTCGACCGCTTCCGTAGTGTCTGCTGGACCCTGCGGTGCGCTTTAATTAATGCGGCTGTGATTCTGCACCCCTTGCGTTAGTTGCCCGCTTAACATATTTGCATGGCGTTTATTTTTCAAAATTAGCCGCAGCGTACTGTGCTGTATCAACTTAAGCTTATCCTGTTTCCCCGCAACCGCTGTTGTATAGTAGTGGGGTTTTCTTGCCTTCTCACGTCACCTCCCCCCTCTCTTATATTGGAACTGCCTCTTCTCTCTGTCCTTCTTCTCTCTACAGTTCTATCAGCGTCCCCTGTGGCCTCGCACGTTAGTAGAAAGGGAAGCGCTTCAGTTTCTGCAATGCTTCTGAGGGAGTCACGAATAATTACAACTGTCACGGCCGCTGGGTGCAACTGTCAAGCGGCTAAGGTGGCGACAGCCAGGGAGCTCCAGGGGGCATTGTGCACATTCGACGGGGATGTATGTGGAGAGGTAGAATGGTTCCAGGACTTACATTTGGAAATGCGGTTGTTTGCTTTAAATTAGGGGTACGATCAGGACTCGATGGGAACTAAAGGTCAGTGGGACGCCTCGCGTTGGGCGCTCACGGGAAGACTACAAATGAAGCTGTGCAGGGTGATATGGGCTGGACTAGCTTTGAAGGGAGGGAAGCTCGCAGCAAAATTTATTACGAAGAACGACTGAGGAATATGGAAGAAAGTAAATGGGCTGGAAGAGTGTTGAGGTATCTGTACAGGAAAAACATTGATTCACAGTGGAGGAAAAGAACTAGGAAGCTTACCAGCAAGAATGTGGCCTGTAGGGCAGGCAACACAGCAAAAAAGAACGTCAAGCGGAAAGTCAGAGAGGCTGAAGTAATCTCATGGGTGGCGGCAAGGAAAAGAAACCTGTCATGAGTAACTACATAAGAGGAAAAAACGAAATCAGGAAAGAAAGAATTTATGATAACTCAAAGAGAAGCTCATTACTTTTCGAAGCGAGATCGGGATGCCTTAGAACACGCACCTATAAAGCGAGATATAAGAGGGAAGAAGAAGCATGTGCTTGGCTGTGGTAAAGCTAGGGAAACGATGGAGCATGTTTTATTATAATCTGAAGACGTCTGCCCAGCAGTCAATTTAGGCACCACTGGCCTCCTTGAAGCCCGTTCAGCGAAAGCAGTGGAAAAGTAAACATGTCCGCAATAGAGATTGGTAAGAAGCGATTGGAAGATTGGTGGAAGAAAAGTAGGGAAACGACGGATAACGGATACATACAAAAGCAAAGTTCTCCATAAGAGATAAAAAAATTTGGTTGTAAGAATTCATAGTGTTCTTCTTTTCTTTTTTTTTCTTTTTTAACCTAGGTAGGACATTAGGCAGTATAATAGCAAGAGCTTGGTGGCGCAACCCACCGCCCCGTTCCAAAGGGGACGCTCATAACATCCATCCATCCGTGGGGAGGTTGAAAACAAGTTTCTCCCGTCGCTTTTTCTCTCTTACTCGCGCTGTCATCTATCCACACGCTCTGAACCACACCCCTACAGAGCAGCAGCAGCAGTGGGAAAGTCGAAGGAAGAGGCAAAGAAAGGTTCGCTTTAAAACATGCTCCATAGTTTCCCTAGCTTTACGCTCCCTACCGTACGTTTCCCTGGATGTGGCGTAGGCGAGCGCCACCTGGAGGTGTTGCAAGGAACCGGGCACGCCACTCCGTGGCCTCTGAGATTTGCGCGTGCGGGCGCGGACTAATCGCGGACGCCGTGGCTTGTCTGTGTATGGCAGAAACACTAGAAAAATGGGTTTGTTTGAGTTTCCGCGTAACAGAATTATGTTTTCTCCTAAATTATAATCCGACGCTATCATGTCTGTAGGTTGCGTGTAAGTCGTGCTTTACGATTTTCTGACGTATTTTACTTTGAGAAATTCAATTAGTTCAGTAACTTCTTTGCGCTACACGGAAGGTCTGCGTGGTTGGGTATGGATGGTTCGGAATGACTTTTGCCGAAACTACGTTCGATGCTGGACGCGAGACGCCGACGCCAGATTTTCTGCCACACAGGATCCTTAAGAGGAAGCTGTAGCTCGGGTGCTCCTATCTAAATACATGTAAAAGGAGAATTCGTTTTTCTCGGCAACCACTACACCAAATTTGATCAGGTTTGTTGCATTTAAAAGAAAAACTAAAAATCTAGTGACTGTTAGTTTTGAATTTTCTATTTAGTTCCTCAATGTTTTATAAAAAATTGACAAATATTAAAGATTTTCAAAAAACGAAACTATAAAGTTTAGAACTTTGTAGCTCAGCAACCAAAAATGATAATACAATTCCATGAGTTGCATCTGGTAGTACGTCTAAAGCGGACAGAATTGGTATGTTACACGTGAATCTCAAAAAAATTTAGTAATGTAGAAATACATCTTTTGCAGAACCCTTGTAAACAACGTAACAAATTCACGTAAGATATAAAATGACATATCGCGTTTGTCCGCTTTCAATGGTCTAATGGATGCCGTTTACAGAACCAAGATAACTGTACTTGGTGCAGAGCTATGAATTTGTAAACTTCGTGCTTCTATTTTTTTAACTTTCTAATTTTTGAAAATCCCTTTACCAAATTCAGGACGTAAACCTAAATTCGGTTTCCAACAGTCGCTAGAGTTTAACGTTCTCTCTCAAATACAACAAGTTTCATTAAAATCGGTCCAGGGGTTATCTCAGAAAAACGTTTTTGCGTTTTACATGTATTTCAGTAGGGCGCGTCGGAGTTGGGCCCGAGCTAAAGCTTCCTCTTAACGCTATCGCGTTAAAAGCGCCATTAAGCGCACCTCTTTTCTGCGCAACAAAAAATTGATGCCTACATAAAACCTCGACATATAATGCGGGCTCATAAGTATCTCTAGAGCACACTGGCCTCTCAATAGAATATCACATTATATTCAATAGGTTCTTTGATTTACTTGGTCTTCTTTGTTTTAGCCATTCCGTATGTGTCACGGCGTGCGTGCCCATTTTGGGGCAATCCTCCAGAATGGGTACGTGACACTTAAATGTAGCTATACATGCATCGTACTTCTCTGCGCAAGCATCGGCCGTTGCCATATCTCCCTTGACACACACACACACACACACACACACACACACACACACACACACACACACACACACACACACACACACACACACACACACACACACACACACGCACACGCACACGCACACACACACACGCACACACGCACGCACATCAGTATGTATGTATGTATGTATGTATGTATGTATGTATGTATGTATGTATGTATGTATGTATGTATGTATGTATGTATGTATGTATGTATGTATGTATGTATGTATGTATGTATGTATGTATGTATGTATGTATGTATGTATGTATGCATGCATGCATGCATGCATGCATGCATGTATGTATGTATGTATGTATGTATGTATGTATGTATGTATGTATGTATGTATGTATGTATGTATGTATGTATGTATGTATGTATGTATGTATGTATGTATGTATGTATGTATGTATGTATGTATGTATGTATGTATGTATGTATGTATGTATGTATGTATGTATGTATGTATGTATGTATGTATGTATGTATGTATGTATGTATGTATGTATGTATGTATGTATGTATGTATGTATGTATGTATGTATGTATGTAATAATAATAATAATAAACGCGAAGAAGAAGGAACCCTAAGCTGCTCGATTTTGGTTGGTTTCTCTTATGCTTTCCTTGGCTTAGTTATCTGTTTGCTTCATATAAAGGCTATCCCAGGAAACGTTAGGCAAACTGTTCAAACGAAAAAAAATAAATACACGTTGCACGGTATGATCCTAATACTTACGGCGTTTTTTCATCAGACCACTGATGACCAAGCACTGTATCTTGCACCATGTTTTTAAACATTTTTTTTTCGTTGAACAGCTTAACTAAAGTTAGCTGACAATCTATGCAGGGTGTTTTTTCGAGGCCATTCATTTTTTTTATTAAGAAAGCTGCGAGCGCACCGAACTTGGCGTTTATGCAAATGAGTTCCTTGATGAGGTAGGCATTCATTGCCGCTAATAACGCGAGTTTCAGAAGATTACATAAGAAAAATGTAATAATTCACTTTTTTATTAGTACCATGGGAGCAATTTCGTGAAAGAAAAAAAAATGGGAAACAGACACATTTTAATGCCCCCTCAATTTTTTAAATTCTTGAGCATAGAACATATTTCTAGATATTTATCATCGAATTTCAACGGTAAATCCAGGGAATACCGGAACCAAGCGTGCCGGCAGCGCAGAAAATGCGGTTCGGCTATCGCACCAGATTGAGACACCACACAACGAAAAGTGTGACGTAATTTGAAACTGAACGTTCCGGCTAGCCGTGGCAGGAACCATACAGCACGCTTGCATAGGAAACAAATTCGACTTCTTTATGGGGCGTTTCCATCTAAAGTAGCGGCGGGAACCGCGTGGTTTCAATATCGTCTAGATTGAGCTTATGGCGAATTGGCGCGATAATCAAGATTAAACCAAACAAACAAACAAAAACATGCAGATGAATTGAAGTGTGACTGCCTACAAATTCTCTGTTTAAGAAACCGCTCCCAGTGCCTTAACAACAACGTTAATTAATAAAAGTCTGTTCACTACTCTTCTGAAGCTCACGTTATTAGCGGTAAAGTATGTCCCTTCGCTTAGGAACTGCTTTGCAAAAACGCCACACACACACACACACACACACACACACACACACACACACACACACACACACACACACACACACACACACACACGCACACACACACGCACACACACACGCACACACGCACACACGTACACACACACACACACACACACACGAGTGCGTGCGTGCGTGCGTGCGTGCGTGGGTCTGTGTGTATGTGTGCATACAATCCTACGCATCCCCATTAGCTGCATGACTGGTTAACGGCTTCAGGAGCAAAGCCACTGTAAAAACATTCATCGCCGCAAACATGCCGGCTTTCCAAGCTCCCTTCTTGCCAAGGCTTTGCAAAGGTTTCTTAAGGAAATCAAAGGTACATGACTAACGAATCGCTGGAGTAGCATATACTAAGCCTATCGCTACAGCTTTCGCCAGATACTATTAAACTTTCTTCTCTCTTTGCCTGGACAGTGCTACCGCTGATTCCCCACAAAGCTAGCGATTCCTGTGCACGTGCACTCTATTTCACACACTTTGAAGATAGCGGAGCACTACAATTTTGATGTTTTTTCACGTGGTTAAAACATGGCAGCATATGCGCAGATGTAGATAATAAAACAGAATCTGATTTTGCGGTGAGCGTTCGCAGTTGTTCAGTGAGGCATGTGCATCGTTGCACTGAAAGCAAAATGGGCGTTTGTTAAATATTTGCCGTTGTCTTGTAGCAGACTGTTATCGCGAGGATCCACCGCATAAATAGGCGGTGATTAACAATAATGGCTGCGAAAAAAGAGGTGTTCTGATGCATGGCTGCCATAGGGGCAGAGTGCCTTTACACTTCGAATGAGGTGCACATGTCTGATATTTCTTTTTTCGTGCGTTTGCCGTTCGATGGAAAAAGAAGAGATGACCTTGCATAACTTGTTTCAGGACTGCTCCACGTGGATACTGTTTCTTTTTCTTTTTTGTAAGCTTACAGCAAATTGGATGGTTCCCCCACCCACCTTCCCTGATTTTTTAAAATTTTATTTTAATGTGTGCGACGCATCGTATTGTTTTCTGAACTCTGTGACATCTACATCTATATTTGCCTCTGTAACACATGACTTCAAATAGGGGTTGAAACAGACGCATGTCAACGTGGTGGAATGAAAGTCGCTCTGACGAAGGACGTTCAGTGGTTGCATTTCATTGCAGGCCCACGGAAGCACACAGGCGAATTTCTCGAACGCGTCCGAACCTTGAGCGTAGAGTGCGGGGCGGGTTGGAAGCAAACTCTTTCCTGCGCACCGTGCTTCGGAATTCCGCTGGTGAAGCAACGCGGTCTATCATTGAATGCGCCGTCTTGCAGAGGGGGCAGGACTCCGCGCAGCAGCAAGAAAAAATAAATAAAGACGGACGCCCGCGCGAATACGCACCACTCCCACTGGAAAATGCACCGAGCGTAAACAGCGTGGCCGGAAAATACGGCAGATTTTACATGCACAGCCGGGTTCCTAACGAAGACTAAACTCGTTTGGTTGTCTTATTATTATTTCGCGTTCCTTGTAATGACTTGGAAAGTAAAGAGCATGCTTCCTGGGCTGCGGAGCGCAACCTTCGCTGTCGGAGCGGCGGTGGCTTCCGTGTAAGTATCCCAAAAGCCTACATTTGCGGAAGGGGTCTGACATCAAAGCGGAGCACGCCTGCTCGCACACGACTGGCTGCAGCGCTCCGTGTGACGCAACGGGGTAGCGGCATGCACTTCCGCCTTGGCGATCAACTCTGGTCGCCGTGTGTCACGACGCACCAACCCTGGCATCTGCGTCTCTGCACGCACAGACGTGTGCAGCTGTACAGAATGCTTTGTTCTGAACAAACGATGCAAGTTAGTTTCGGCTGGCTTCTCGAAGCTGCCTCAGAAGTCAGGGCTAAAGAGCTGGTGCGGAGCATGCCGCGATGGAGTACCGATAACGGCTTGTTGGCACTCCGGGCGCATCGCTTAAGAACCTGCGCGCGCGACATTTGGCTCGCTAATACACGGGTTATGAAACGAAAAAGCCGTACCTATATTTAGGCGCAAATATGTGATGCTGCCTCTTGGGTTTCGTTAATCCGATGATCGTGTTTACGTCGGCGTGGACGCCGCTCCGGTCCCGCCTGTGTCTGTGAGATTGTCTTACCACTGGAATTCATTATGGAACGTCGGCACAAGCACGTGTAGCTGTGGCTATACGTGGGCCTGTGCTTCTAGTATAGGAAGGAGGCTGGCAGGCTCACAGACACCGCGCTCTTGGAACGTTGCGGGCATGTTTCGCTACACCCGAACTGCCGCGCTTTAGGCTGTCCTAGTTGTTTTTCCATCTCATTTTTTTTCTTCTGATTACAACATTTCTGCCGAGAGCGCTTATAGCTCAGGGCACCGCACAAAGTGTTGCACGGAGTGTGGCGGCTGCGGGGCGGTCATCCAGACCGTGCCTGGGGCGCCTTGTTAAGCGCAACGCGAATGGCATGTATAAAGGCCGATGGAGTGGGCACTTGGGTCCTACGAAAAGGTGAGACCCGGGGAGACGCTTCATTAGCGATTATGCGCGTGCCACACTCGCCGGAAGATTACTGGTGCTTCTTCATTTCGGCGGCGAGAGCCTCCGTAAATGAACTTTCGCAGTCGAGATGGCGACATGGCTCATTCGTCGCTCTATCGTTCATGAATTAGAACTTAGATGAGGCTCATTAGTGCCATTATTTTGTGCTTTCCCGTGGCCGCCATATCCCGCCGACCTGTTAAAGCGGGGATCTGCCGGCCTCTAGGGAATAGGATTGCGGACCAGCGTTAATTAATCAGTTCTGGGACCAGTAATTACTGCATTGTAAATCTCCGCGTCCCAAGATTCATTGTGCACTACTCCGGAATACGTGCCCTGATAACTTATCAGGAGCGTGCACCTATATAGGTGAGAATCGTGCCGCAATTTGATTTTGCAGGTGACAGCCTTTTGTCGGCTCTCGAGAAACGCTGACGCGGCGCGTGGATTCGTCGCCCGAAAGACGGATTGTGTTAGGAAACGTTACGCCGGTGGCAACGCAGAGAGTCACTAATGACGCCAGCTTCTGGTGCTAGCCGTGGGCTTCCACACCAGCTCCTTCAGCTCGCCTGTACACCCCAACTCTAACTCGGACAGCAAAGGTTCTTTCAACGGAAACGCAATTTCCTGCGCCGCCTCCCACATGTTGAAATTCGTCCCAAATAGCGACTGTGCCAGAGCATGTTTTGCTTGCTTCTAGGCTTTCTGCATCACCGACCTTCCAGCTAACGCGAACACTTTTCTCTGCATACTACAGAGGGGGCGAATTCAGGCACTAGGCTACTGCTGGAAGTCCGTAAACTTCAATTACTCCATTCTAAAGCACAAATACGAAGGGTAGCTTTCAGTAAGTGATTTTGCGTTCTTTGTTGAACAGAAAAAAGCGTAAGAGGAAACACAAATTAAATATTTGAAAACCAAAATCAAGCAGGGGGCCGACAGATGGTGTAGCACACTGTGGTATAGAAGTTATATATATCGGTCAAGTAACGCCTATACCACAATTAAAGCCATTATCACATAATGCCAACAGACAATGAAGCCAAGGAAAGCATCGGGGAAATTAACTGCGGTTTAAATTGAAATGTAGAAAATAATGAATAAAAGGGAAATGAAAGTGGACGAAAACATAACTTGTCGCCGGTAGGAGCTGAACCCACAACCTTCGAATTACGCGTACGTCGCACAGCCAGTTCTGATACGGCGACGGCTGTCAATTCTTCCACTAACTGGGGCATTTATGTATACTAGATCTAGCCGTAGCAGTGTTAGCCAGCGCCACTCAGAGCCGAGTTGGGCGAAATTGGAACATCCTTCCTTGCCCAACGGTGTTACGCAACACGTGATCTTAGGAGAGCAGGCACGTGGCTAATAAACCCTTGCATTCTGCCTAATGACATCAAGGCTGCCAAAATCCAGATTCTCGCAATGAATAAACGAGAGAAGAAGAACTGAAAGGCTCGATTATGTTAATCATTACCACATAAAACCAACAGACGATGAAGTCAAGGAAAGCGTTTCTTTCTTTCTTTCATTCTGTCTGTCGCTCCTTCTTTCGTTATATCTTTCTTTCCGCCTTCCTTTCTTCCTTTCTTTTTTTTCTTTTTTTCTCTCTATCTCTTTCTTTCTTTCTTTCTTTCTTTCTTTCTTTCTTTCTTTCTTTCTTTCTTTCTTTCTTTCTTTCTTTCTTTCTTTCTTTCTTTCTTCATTACTATTCAGCCATTGCATCTTTGCCTGCTTACGGGGTATGAACCATTCCGGATATTTTTTTCATCATGTTTTTTGCATCACTGGACTGGCTTTTGTCGGATATGAGCCTTTGCAATGAACTATAAGGCTTAACATACAGGGCAAAGAAAAGTGAGCGAAGACACACTGATTACTAGCCACCAAGAGCGGCCTTTTCGTATCGCTGAGATATATTCTGAGTCTGGCTAGCATGCTTGCTGACTTGTTTGTGCTACACTTACCTGTAATCCACGCCGTCTCCTGCGGTGTTTTGTGCCTCAGAATATAACTGTATTTGCGTTAATATACTGCAATTGCTACCCGCATTTACCACACATTAACATTAGAAGCAGCAGCTGTCTAAGCGGAAAGCGTCATTGTAGCAAATCACGAATCGTTTGACTACACTAATTTCGAAATGTTTGCACCTTTTGTGGCCGGCTTTATGAGTGTCATATGGAGGGACTGAAACAACACGAGGAAATGATAAAATGTGAAGACCTACTTGTTATTTTTTTCTTGGTTTGCTATATTCTCTTGTTCCGTTCATCTAATCATTTATTATTAAATTATTATGCGTTTTTTTAGGTGTTTCTTTCATGGCTAGTTAAATATAGCTTTTATCCGCGCATTACTGTTTTCATATACAAGTATCTCAACGGTTATCCTAGATTATGCTCTACTGCGAAAAGCAGTTGTGAGGCAGGAAATGGGGCGATTGTGCCCTTTCGTCCGTCAGCCTTTCTTTCAGGTGCGGCCACGATGTGAAGTAAAGTATCCTATTCAGGTATCCAAACAATCCATCGCCTGTTTTCCAGCCGCCCTGTCTAACCATTAGGCTTTTTGGTTTGCGCTTTTCACGCAAGCGGACAACAGTTAACACATACATACAGTTAACACATACATTAGGCATTGACAAACGTCAGAACTATGCTGCCGGTCTCATCTCGTCACGGTGCCCTGCCGCGCACAGCGTTGATGATTGTGACGCGATGCTTGGGGCGTTGGTGCACGTGCAGTTGGCGTGATCTTCATTCGTTTTGCCAGCGTTCCTTTTGAACAGCATATGAGCCGTCTGCAAAATTTGCTAGGTTTTCAGGTAAATTCTGACAAAATTAACATAATAAAGAAGAAGCGCTAGGAAGTAAAGAGGAACTCGCGGGTGTGCTAGCAAGAGGCAACAGTGTCTCGCAAGTTGTATACTTGTCAATGGACGCCGCTCCATAAAGCGCGCGCCCGCTGTTAACCGCAAATTTCATGCCTTTTCAGATTCTGGGTAAGCCTGCATACTTTTCAAGATTGAGTCGGGGGCTCAAATTGCTGTTCGCAATTTATTTTAGGGAATGAAAGAGTCCCTTGTGTGTGGCAATTATTTTTCTATGCACGTTGATTTTGTACATTTACTGATCGTTTTCAACCATGAATTTATCTACACATTTTATATCAAAGGTCTTAGCGCTTTCGCTACAATTGTCGTCAGTTGCAGAGTGGCAGTGCTAAAATGCTCGTCGTTGTTTGTTTGTGTGTGTTGTGTGTTTGCGTGTGAGGCGTGAATGTGGTACTGACTGCGTAATAGCAAATGATGAGAAGCAATAAGCACCACGGAGAGCAGTATTTGCTAAAGACACCGCTACTATGAATTCTGTGAACTCCTGTGCCGGTACGCTTGTGAGGTCGTGCGCGTTTAGATCAAAATGACATTACTTAGCACGGAGAAACGTGTTAAAATAAGGCCCACTTCCTTTTGCTTTACTAAAGCTTAGTAAGGAAAAACAAAATATTCTACTGGTTCGGCCAGGAAGGAATTAAAAACAGTTCAGTCTGATAGATAATGTTCCACTCCTTAGCTTTCTACTTCGTGTTTGCCGCGCTAGAGCTTTAGAGCACAGCTCTTAGGGCGCCCGCTCCTGCGTTGAGCGTCGGCGTTGGTATAACCGAGCGAACGAGCGCAGCAAAGGATGCAAGAGGGAACTTGGAGCGAAGCGGGGAGAGCGCGCGGAGGACAGAGGAGGAGAAGGGTATGGCGAAAGCGTGAGCAGAAAAGCGTATTGCCGCGCAAGACGGGCTACGAGATGGCGCCAGAGTAGTGTGCCGGTGCATTCGCCCATACCATGTATGGAAACAAAGCGCCGTATCAGTCTGCGACGGCTCCGGTGAATCGCGCCCACGCGTCACCCTCACCCACGCGCTGCCTCTTGTGGTCTCCCGATTAGCGAGGCAGTCGCGCCACACTTCGCTCCGTGTGGAACGGGCCGCAAGAGCCAGATTGTCCGCGCCAGCCAATAAATCGCCAAGTGAAAATACTTATAAAGCTGCGCTCAAATTTCGAATTAGGGAGTATCGTAACAGTCGGTGAATTTTTTTTGTATAGTCATAAATACTTGACGAAGGCTCTATGGGCCGATGCGTCTGCATTCCGATGATGGCGGAATGCAAAAAGGTTCGCGTAATTAGGTTACGGTGTTCAGTTAAAGAATATGGTTGAAATTAACCCGGAGCTCTAGTACAGCGCCGCACAAAGTCTACGTAGTAGCTTTGAGTTCCAAAGCCTCATCAATTAATTAACCACTTGATGGGGAATACTTCTGGAAACCAGGAACTGGAACTGGAACTGGAACCAGGAACTGGAAACCAGGATATGGACTTCCAGCCTCAAGTGGCCGAAGAAAAACAGTAGGAAACGAACCTCACGCTTAAGGCACCTTCAACTGGCCGTTTGTATAGAGGCGTTCAGGACCATCTCCATATCCTTCTGAATAATGAGTTTTGCAAATGAGACGCAGAATACCCTCCAAGGCTGGTTACGCTCCCAGAAGTAGAGTTGACCGTATATGGTATAATTAGAAAACAAGACATGTTCAATAAACCCGTACAACAACTAACGCTATACCAAATATACGGGGTGTCTCAGCAAACACTTTCATTTTTTTTTTAATTTGCCTTTGGCAGATGGCACAATTCTAGTCCATGAGCATGGCTACTCGAAGAGGCGGGTATTGCTTGCACAAAAGATTGAAATGTATAATCGAATGATTAACAAACATTCATTAATGAAGTTTTTAACTAATTACTTTATGGCATATATTGCAATTTAGAAATTCTAGCAGGTGAGAGTGCAAAGCATATCCACTTCAAGACATTCGTGTGGATCACACCATTTACGAGATATGCGCCGTCAAACTTACGGTAAAAATGCACGGTCGTTCCACTTATTTTCATAACAAAACGTCGTTTTATGAATGAAAGCACAAAAATAACCGGAGCGACAATGCATTTCTCCACAAAGTTCGGGAATTATCTCGAAACTGCTGTCATCCTCAGAATTCGTTCCGAGTGGATCCGCCTTGTGAACTCGCCGGCTAGAATTTTTAAATTGCGATACGTGCCATCAGGTAATTTGTTCTCCCGGGGGAACGCACAAAATAGATAGTAGAGACACCTGGGAGACCCTGCTGCGCAGCTCGGACCCTGAGCTCCAGCTCCGGCTCGTCCAACTGGCCGAAGAGGCTGCTGGGACACAAGACCTCCCAGCCTGCATCTGAGGCGGCGGCACTCGCCCCCTGACCTCTGCGTCGCGGGGTGGGTAGATCACCTTTTTCCGTTGGACATTAAAGTTTATTCTATCTATCTATCTATCTATCAGGTAATTTGTTGAAAAAACTTAATTAGTGAATGTTTGGTAATTAGTAGATTATGAATTTCCATTTTTTGTGCAAGTAATGTCCTCCCCTTCAAACAGACCAGTTCATAGACTAGGATTGTGCTATCGGCCACAGGCACTTTAAAAACATTTTTGAAAGTGTTCGCTGAAACACCCGGCATATGTGGTATCCTAGGATATGTTGATGTCTGCACAGATGGCTCCAGTTTAAGACATTCTTCAACTTCAGCAGTTGTTATACCACACTTCAATACACGAGAATCATTTAAGTTATTTCGTGCAAATCGTCAACAAGTGCGGGATTATTTGCTATTCTATGTGAGAAAAAGTTTATAATCTCCGTAAGATGGGTAGCTTTGAACGACCCTCATCCGACACTCGCATCGCTTTGCATTGCGACAATGAAAACAGATAATGTTAGTATAATTTGTGAGACACTAAAAGATCTTCCAAAGGAAAACCAAGCGCAGTGCGAAATAGTATTTCAGTGTATACCGGGACATTGTAATACTCCACGCAACAGAGCAGCGATGCAGCAGTACAAGTATATTGCAAAAAATTATGGGTTTCCTCCCAGTCTCATGGAGGTAGCTGCGCTGCATTTTAAAAGCAATATTATTCGAAATATGTAGAAAGACGTGGTTCGACCAAAATTCTGATAGTTCCGATCTATTTTATATTCATCGGATTACTAAAAATCAACATTCCATTACCTTTAGATAGAAACATAGAAACCCTCATTCATGGTTTGCGGCTGGGCACCGCCTACACAAAACACGTTTTACACGGAATTAGCTGTGCTAAACTTCCTGAGTGATTGTAGCTTTGTTGACGAAGACACATATCACCTTCTTCTATAATTCCAGCACCATGACTTACCAAGATGCCGGCTTAACTCGTCATTGATAGCTCTACACTATAGACCACACATTTCTAAGAAATTATTAGGGCCGTGGCCAACAAGAGCAATGCAGAAGTGCGTTTTATATGCATTAAAAAAAATTCTGAAAGACATCAGCATTATTGGCCGTTATTAACCCAGGAAGCTTTTTTTGTTTATAAGATCATTCGTAACATTTAATGTGAAGGTATATATGTGATATTATCGTGCTTAACAACGTTTCTTGAGTGTTTCTTTATTATGTGATGCCGTTGTTTGCCTTATCGCTTTAAGAGCGTCTTTCTTGTCTCGTGTTGTTATTTTGACTTGTTTATCACAACGCAACTTTGATGCAACTATGTTGTACATTGTTGTATGCATCACATATTCAAGAGACAAGGAGTAACCGGCGTCGTATTCGTGCGGCATCTCCTTATATCATGTCAATAAAAAAAAGAGAGAATGAGAAGGAAGTCTTGTATTCAGTCGCGGAGATACGCCTTGCCTGCGAAAGACTCACCAAGTCGTAGAAGTTGGATTAATAAGGCTTGAGGTGCCAATAGGCGTAGAGGAAGCGACTCATATTCGTAAACTTCTGGTCTGAAGCTACACGGGAAGCCCTCATCGCCAACAGAGTACCTTTAAGTGCATTGCCTCTATGTACTCTAATGGGCTCCCTGAACACATCTATAATGTTAGGCTTCGAATGGACCATTCGGAGTCGTCCAGACCCACCATGGTCTACAGAGGACGTTACCTGAAGTATCAGTGTGTCTCGGCCACATGCTAAACGCTTCAACCGTCAAAGCGAAGTATCTTGTACTGGAGTCACTTGAATGTATACCTTATGTGTGACGCATCAACGTTAGACAAAGATAAAGGGCCAGCGCCCATTTCCGCACACCAGGAACAAAACACGGAGAAACAGATCATCCGTCTTCAGCAACTGTTAATATTACGTCTTTATGCGGCTTTGCCTAACATTTGCGCTTCACATATAAGATGCAACACCAACTGGCTCAGTCAACAACTTGGACACAGCTCATCAAAACCACCTGAAGGTCTGCACAGATGGGTCGGCGAGCGTAGGTGCCAACAACTGCGAAGCTGCGTTCTGCATACCTTCTCTTGGCCTGTCATGTTGTCTGGCCGAATGTTTAGTGGAATTTTAACAATGATCGAGCATTGGCGCAAAAAAAAAGAAAAAATCAGCAGGATTCAGCCACTTCTGAGGTGCTGAACCCAGTTACTGCGACAGCAGCAGGCTGTCGCAGCGGGCACCTCCATCTCCACCTCCAAGAACCCCGCTTCGTTGCAACGCATACAACGTCGTCTTCATGTGCCTATATAGCCAATGCGTCCTTCAAGATACATGTCTATACGCCACTAGTCTCAGAATCCGTGTGGATCGCATACCTCTCAGAAATCGCTTTGTGCAAAAGCTGTAAGCGCGTCCAGCTCTACAGCTGCAAAGTACCTCAGAGGCATGAACTCTAATAGCGGTGCTGTCTGGCAAAGTTTTATTTTTCTTCGCCGTGTGGCCAGTAGGAAGCTGATGGTGTGCAGGTGACCTAGTAAAACGTTTTTTTGGGCGAGTTCGTTCATAATGCAGACGGAAAAACAGTAGCACGTAAGAAACAAGGACGAGACGAATACACAGGACACGCGCTTACACAGAGGTGCGCATGTCCTACATGTGTTCTCGTCTCGTCCTTGTTTCTTTCGCGCTTCTTTGCTTCGTTCTTTGATGCGGAGGTGGCCTGATGACGACGTTGTTCTTCGGTGTAACAAAGAGGACAGATAGACCTCAGCTGCTGCCGCAGCAAAAGATCACTGTCGCGTAAGCATATCTCCGTGCAACGGATGTATACACTCTAAAAGAAAATTACACCCTTTGGGTTGCGTCTTACCATACAACAATAAACGTCATCTGTTTTGTCCGCATTTCCTTTCTTTAACGCTGCGAGCCCGGTACTTCCCAGTAACGAACGGCATGCGCGTTATCAGCATGACAGCATTCCCGACAGGAAAGTAGCGGGCACGGCGTTTTCAAGAAAGGAAACGCAAGCAAGGCAGATGACGATTTTTGTTGTGCAGCAGATATACACCCCAAAGGGTGTGCCTTTGTCTAAGAGTTTACCTTCGTACAGATAATTCACTGCTAGGTCCGCATTGTGATCAACTCTCTACTTCGATAATTCACGTAGAAGAAAACTGCTGACAGCGTCCTGAAGACAATATGTGCCACATTAAACCTTTGTTCTCACAAGTTGAACCACGTCGAATTCAATTACGGTAATCTGACAATAGCTCAGTCCTGTCACCTTACCTGCACGTTGTCGACCGCGCCATATATGTAAGAAAACTATGTTGCGCAAATTTGCTCACGCTATGTATATCTTGCCGACACATATGCTATAAATAGCAATAGATAGCGCAATGAAGTTTTTGCCATTGCAAATGGCCTACAAACAAGCCAATACCAATGCGCGCATTGTATCTTACGCCTATGTCGCTTTCTGCATCAGCTGTTTATCGAGTACATTTCACTGCACAATGCTTGCACGCGGGCCCTTGCGAGAAGCGTGCACACCACGTTCCATAGCGCCCGAGTTTAGACGCCTGAAGCGCTTCCCCGACGCGCAGCACCGAGAAAACTGAGCTCCTCCGACGTTTGCTGCCTTTCAGCCACGTTTCGTCTACAAGGACGCTAGCCTCTGGCAGCCTGTCTTGAAGTCCGCAAATAGCTAACAGTTTTAGCCTACCATGCGTGTTTCGAATGCGAAAGACAATCGGGAGAGCGCGCGCTTAGCTATCAGCAATGCACAATCAGCACGGCGCTCCTCTGAGAGGAGCAATTCGCAATAGGATTGGGCGCCAGGAGCGTCCTCTGTGTTGCGTCCTTTCTCGCGACGGGGCCTCTACGTGACACTATTGCAAAGTGTGCGCACGACGATCACCGAGGAGCTCCCGCCGAGCGATCGCAGTGTCGTCGGCGGAGAGGAACAACAAATAACAATGCTCTTGCCTTTTTCTCACGTCTTAGTTGGAAGATATTTTGGTTTGTTTCTCTTATTTTCTTTTCGTGGGCTTTTCACCATCTCGTTGCGTTTACTCCTCTTCGCGAAGCTGTGCTCCCGTGAGTTGAAACAAGGGACCCGCGTGTCGTGGAATTTCTCGCTGCCAAGCCATCATAATTCGGCGGGCCTTGCTTTCCTTTCTCCGAGTGGCCAGGAGATGTGGGCGCAGGGTAGCACTAGGGGCGCACCTAACGCTTGGGGGCAAACGTTGGGTATCTGATGCGTCGTTGTTAAACACAGTACACGTTGCTCCTGCGAGTGGTTTCGTCACCACTCTAAAGCCGCATAGCTTCGGGCGATTTGAAGTGTAATGAGGTGTTCAGAAGAACGGCGCTACTTGCCCCTTCATTTAGAACTGCTCTCCACCTCAACGTCCTCTTTTTTTCCACCCGAATAGGAAGGTGCGCAGTGAAACTCGTTTGTGCGAAAGTGAAGAATATATGTCATGGCGCGCCTTATCGTAAAGCGATTCCGGTGGTAAAACATGCGTTTGGGATTACAAGAGCGAAGTCTGTTATGGTGCTGTTGGCTGCCTATCTCAAAGTATTGCGTTGCTGATGCTTTAGTTTACTACCGCTCTTAGGCAATGTGAAATACCTTGAGTGCCACTTGTTTATTACTTAAAGTTCGTATGCCGCAGACAGAACCCATGTTATCACTTTGGTCGTATAGTAAGAAGCCAACAAAGACACCTAAGGACAGCGTAGGGGAAATCACTTGTGCATACCAATTGAAATAAAGAAATTATAACTTAATGTAATTGAAAGTGGGTGCAAAAACAACTTGTCGCAGGTGGGGAACGATCCCACGTCTGCGCATTACGCGTGCGATGCACTTACCAATTGAGCTGGCACAGCGCCGTTTTCCCATCCACTTTCTGAGGTATTTATGTTTATCTGCAAGAACTAAACCTGGGAGTGTTAGCGAGTGCTACCACTCACGGTGTTGATTGCGAATTGCAGAGAATCATGAGGAGAGAAAGACATTGTCTTCTTCAGCACAAACAAAGAAACAAACAAACTTCATTCATTCAAGAGAGAGAGAGAGAGAGAAAATGTTGCATAGAAAGGCAGGGAGGTTAACCAGAGGTAGTTACGGTTGGCTGCCCTGCACGGGGGGATGGATTAAGGGTCATGAAAAGAGAAAGCGAGTGGAAGGGGGAGATAGAAAAAAAGAGAGACGAGCGAAACAAATCGTGTAAAGTTCGGCGCGCTTAAACATCCTGTTATGGTTGAATAAAGTTAAAACATCACAGGATGTTTAGGAGTGAACAGGCTTGAGTGGGTCCGTGCCCCCTAGAAATGACATACAGCGAGAAGAGAGTGGTGGAACAGATTTGTAGTACGTATGCATTCACAGTAAACATAGAAAATAATTATGTTTCTGTAGCACAATAATTAAGACAACCATAAAGAAAATATGTAAGTAATGGCAAGTATCAGTTTGAACAGAATATATAAAAACAAGAATAACCTTAGAATACAGAGTTAATATCTCTAGGATATACAAATACATGGGCAATAAGTAATGCAAAAAGAAAAAGAAAGAGTTACTTGCCCAGATTAAACATCGCATAAACCGTAAACCTTGCAGAATGTTGTGAGAATTACAAGTATCTTGGGCGCAAAATTTTGTACGATATTTCGGAAATATCAATGTTATCTACAATTAATTTAGTAAAGATGTCAAGCGAAATTTTAACATTTGTTTGGCACAGTTCATGCAGCATGTTTCAACTTTGCACTTTTCAGGTTTACGTGTATTGTATAAAGAATGGTTATCTTCAAGTCCCGCCAAGCTATCTAACGTACTGGCATGCCTAGATGCGTTAGATTTGCAATGTTTGCAAGAAATGTTTGCGTCAGATTTGCAATGTTTGCAAGAAATAAGAAAAATACTACAGTACCAACTTGATGGGTTTTATTATAGATATGATATCAGAGTGTAAGTTTAGTCACAAGTTGAGTTACCTGAAGTGTCTGGAATAATTAGAATTAGAAAAAAAAAACAAATCATCATGTGGGCCGATATTGGTGATACTGCAGAAAGGGTCCAAGCTCAATAGCGCATACTCCTGTGGGCACCGCACAAAAAAGCACATAATCGTACACTTCAGAGACCTGCCAGGCTCCTGCTTTCACTTTGTTCTCGTTTTGCTCACCGCCACATTAAAGGGACACTGAAGGCAAATAATAAGTCGACGTGAAGCGTTTAACTATCACTCCAGAAACCTCGCAACGCTTGTGTCGTGCCAAGAAAGGACTTATACCCCTGTCACACGGGAAGATTTAATGTCATTCGAATCGAATGGCATTCACATATAATCCCACTAATAGGGATTTACACGGGAAAATTTAATGTCCGTCGAATGGAATGACATTTGCCATCGAATGAGTTAGGGGAACTCATTCGCATTCGATTTCGAACCGAATGTATAGTCTTTACCCCAGATAGACAACAGCGACACGCAACGCGAAAAAACAATGCGTGCATCAGCAAAGTCAGAAGATATTTTTTAGACATATAAAAAGGAATAATTATTTTTGCCGCGACTATATTTTCACCACGGGCTGCGCTCAAGCGCTATTACTCTTTGCATCAGGAGTCTGTCGCGGCGGTCGGTCATATTGCTGGCTTACACTTACCGGATTTGCGCTTGGCTTTAGTTGTGGCTTGGCTTGGGATGATCGAAGTGCTTTTAGTTGTGAATAATTGGCGTCAAAATGTTTTCGTCCGTTTTGAAAGTACTCGCAAAGGTTCTTAAACGCGTTTAATGAAGCTTAGAACGACAGAAAGCTGAGCTAGTTGGTAAGGATTCATTATGCAAAAATAGAAGTGAGGCGTGCAGACAGGACACAAAAGTAGAGAAGTGGACAACACGACAGCACGAAATTTCTTTGAATTTCACAAATTTTGTTCCAGATCGTAATTGCTACCATTTGCGAATGCCATTATATTTTACTGTGTAACACCGCAAGAGACCCCATTAGCTTTGATTGACATTAAATCTTCCCGTGTGACAGGGGTACTGGTTTGCGAGGAAATAGCATCTGCAGGATGCAAGTACCTTTTATGCGAAGCATATTACGAGGGCTCAACCCAGCTCCTCAGGCGCGGCGGTGACCATGAAATCACGTGACACCGTGACGTCACGACAGAGGAGAAGTGGCTTTGGCTCAACTCTTGCAAGACGGGCTGGGTGGGAATCGAACCAGGGTCTCCGGAGTGTGGGACGGAGACGCTACCACTGAGCCACGAGTACAACGCTTCAAAGCGGTACAAAAGCGCCTCTAGTGAATGCGGTGTTGCCTTAGAAACGCGCTGTTTCTAAGGCGTGCGTCTCTTGCTCAGGCGCACATTTCGTTGCCGCGCCGAACGCTGCTTTGCTCGACGCTCACCGCGTCCAATGCGGGGCGCGTAGTCGCTGCCCTGTAGCCCATTGTCTTACACCCCTTGGCGGGTCGACGGGAACGCTGTCGCGTTCCACTCTTGAAGGCGAAGAAGTAATGCATGAGTTGTTTCTTCGTCTAGCCGAACCAAATATAGCCAAGCAACAGCAGTTCACCAGGCTAAACAGTGGTTCAACAACTAAAATAAAGGCTAGTATGCTTCGCATCCTGGGCTTAACCTTACCTAAGCCACAGCCATTTTTTCGAAATTAAATTCTTGCGCCACCCAACCAGGGGACTGGTGACGTTGCATACGCCATCACCACCCTTTGCTGCCTTCGGTTACTAAAACGGCGCCCGAAAGACGGCAGCATCGATCCAAGAAAGAGCGGTGGATTTGCCGCTGCAGCTGCTTTTTGGTCAAGTGGCGTAGACCGTTCGGGCATCCCGCGACATATCATGGAAGTTGAATTCTATGCTACTTGCGGTTTGTGCGAGTGTTGCGAGCCAGAAAAACCAGCGCAGCTCTACACAATCGGGAAATAGCGAAACGCGAAAGCGTGGGCGGCGCAGGGTCGAGCGAAAACGAAACCTGTCGACCGTCCGCGTCGTTGTCAACAGTAATTTCAATGAGTTCTTTTTTCTAAAAATGAAATAGAACTGGGCAGGTAGCATTTTATTTCGTCTTATTATACAATACAATAATGTGTTTTTTTTTTTCAACGAGGGGTTGAGTACTAGTGACATAATTTAACTGAGGAGTGCTTTCGTTACCGGGAAAGTGCTTGAATGTCTCGGGGGACTCTCTGATCATGTCGTGCATTTACCTCAATTTCTCGATTATTAAGGCCCTGTTCGCGATAATAGTGACGTCTTACATATTCTCAAGGAGTAATCTATCACTCTAACTTGTCTTAATATTTGCCTTTAGTATCCCTTTAACAACGACATAGGCGAAATTCCTGGAACCCGCCGTGGTTGTTCAGTGGCTATGGTATTGGGCTGCTGAGCACGAGGTCGCGGGCTCGAATCCCGACCACGGCGGCCGCATTTCGATGGGGACGAAAACACCCGTGTGCTTAGATTTAGGTGCACGTTGAAGAACCCCAGGTGGTCGAAATTTCCGGAGTCCTC